>NW_024543366.1:0-229583 GCF_018167655.1 Microtus oregoni
AGTACTGAGCACCCAGCACCCCGAGCACTGAGCACCCAGCACCCTGAGTACTGAGCACTCAGCAGCCTGAGTACTGAGCACCGAGCACCCCGAGCACTGAGCACCCAGCACCCTGAGCACTGAGCACACTGAGGACTGAGCACCCAGCACCCTGAGTACTGAGCACCCAGCACCCTGAGTACTGAGCACCCAGCATACTGAGTACTGAGCACCGATCACCCTGAGCACTGAGCACCCAGCACCCCGAGCACTGAGCACCCAGCACCCTGAGTACTGAGCACCCTGAGTATTGAGCACCCAGCACCCCGAGCACTGAGCGCCCAGCACCCCGAGTACTGAGCACCCTGAGCACTGAGCACCCAGCACCCTGAGTACTGAGCACCCAGCACACTGAGCACTGAGCACCCAGCACCCTGAGTACTGAGCACCCAGCACCCTGAGCACTGAGCACCCAGCACCCTGAGTACTGAGCACCCAGCACCCTGAGTACTTAGCACCGAGCACCCTGAGTACTGAGCACCCAGCACCCTGAGTACTGAGCACCCAGCACCCTGAGTACTGAGCACCGAGCACCCCGAGTACTGAGCACCCAGCACCCTGAGCACTGAGAACCCAGCACCCTGAGCACTGAGCACCCAGCACCCCAAGCACTGAGCACCCAGCACCCTGAGCACTGAGCACTCAGCACCCTGAGCACTGAGCACCCAGCACCCTGAGCACTGAGCACCCAGCACCCTGAGTACTGAGCAACCAGGACCCTGAGCACTGAGCACCCAGCACCCTGAGTACTGAGCACCCAGCACCCTGAGTACTTAGCACCCAGCACACTGAGCACTGAGCACCCAGAACCCTGAGTACTGAGCACCGAGCACCCTGAGTACTGAGCACCCAGCACCCTGAGTACTGAGCACCCAGCACCCTGAGTACTGAGCACCGAGCATCCGGAGTACTGAGCACCCTGCACCCCGAGCACTGAGCACCCAGCACCCTGAGCACTGAGCACCCTGAGTACTGAGCACCCAGCACCCTGAGCACTGAGCACCAAGCACCCTGAGTACTGAGCACCGAGCACCCCGAGGACTGAGCACCCAGCACCCTGAGTACTGAGCACCCAGCACCAAGAGTACTGAGCACAGAGCATCCTGAGCACTGAGCACCCGAGCACCCCGAGCACTGAGCACCCAGCACCCTGAGTACTGAGCACCCAGCACCAAGAGTACTGAGCACCGAGCACCCCAAGTACTGAGCACCCAGCACCCTGAGTAATGAGCACCCAGCACCCTGAGCACTGAGCACAAAGCACGCTGAATACTGAGCACGGAGCACCCTGAGTACTGAGCACCAAGGACCCTGAGCACTGAGCACCCAGCACGCTGAGTACTGAGCGCTGAGCACCCTGAGTACTGAGCACCGAGCACCCTGAGTACTGAGCACCCAGCACCCTGAGCACTGAGCAGCCAGCATCCTGAGCACTGAGCACCCAGCACCCCGAGCACTGAGCACCCAGCACCCTGAGCACTGAGCACCCAGCACCCCCGAGTACTGAGCACCCAGCACCCTGAGTACTGAGCACCGAGCACCCCGAGAACTGAGCACCCCAGCACCCTGAGTACTGAGCACCCAGCACCCTGAGTACTGAGCACCCAGCACCCCGAGCACTGAGCAACCAGCACCCCGAGCACTGAGCACCCAGCACCCCGAGAATGAGCACCCAGCCGCCTGAGTACTGAGAACAGAGCACCCAGAGTACTGAGCACCCAGCACGCTGAGCACTGAGCACAAAGCACCCCGAGAATTAGCACCCAGCACCCCTGAGTACTGAGCACCCAGCACCCTGAGTACTGAGCACCCAGCACCTCGTGCACTGAGCACCCTGAGTACTGAGCACCCAGCACCCTGAGTACTGAGCGCTAAGCACCCAGAGCGCTGAGCACCCAGCACCCCAAGCACGGAGCACCCAGGACCCTGAGCACTGAGTACTGAGCACCCAGCACCCTGAGTACTGAGCACCGAGCTCCCCGAGCACTGAGCACCCTGAGTACTGAGCAAACAGCACCCCGATGACAGAGCACCCAGCACCCTCAGCACTGAGCACGCAGCACCCCGAGCACTGAGCACCCAGCACACTGAGTACTGAGCACCCTGAGGAGTGAGCACCGATAACCCTGAGCACTGAGCACCCAGCACCCTGAGTACTGAGCACCCAGCACCCTGAGTACTGAGCACCGAGCACCCCGAGCACTGAGCACCCAGCACCCTGAGTACTGAGCACCCAGCACCCTGAGCACTGAGCACCCAGCACCCTTAGCACTGAGCACCCAGCACCCTGAGCACTGAGCACCCAGCACCCTGAGTACTGAGCACCCAACGTACTGAGCACCGAGCACCCCTAGCACTGAGCACCCAGCACCCTGAGTAGTGAGCACCCAGCACCCTGAGTACTGAGCACCCAGCACACCGAGCACTGAGCACCCAGCACCCCGAGCACTGAGCACTGAGCACCCTGAGTACTGAGCACTGAGCACCCTTAGTACTGAGCACCGAGCACCCCGAGCACTGAGCAGCCAGCACCTTGAGTACTGAGCACCGAGCACCCCGAGCACTGAGCACCCAGCACCCTGAGTACTGAGCACCCAGCACCCTGAGTACTGAGCACCCAGTACCCCGAGCACTGAGCACCCAGCACCCTGAGCACTGAGAACCCAGCACCCTGAGTACTGAGCACCCAGCACCCCCGAGCACTGAGCACCCAGCACCCTGAGTACTGAGCACTCAGCAGCCTGAGTACTGAGAACCGAGCACCCCGAGCACTGAGCACCCAGCAGCCTGAGCACTGAGCACACTGAGGACTGAGCACCCAGCACCCTGAGTACTGAGCACCCAGCACCCTGAGTACTGAGCACCCAGCATACTGAGTACTGAGCACCGATCACCCTGAGCACTGAGCACCCAGCACCCCGAGCACTGAGCACCCAGCACCCTGAGTACTGAGCACCCTGAGTATTGAGCACCCAGCACCCCGAGCACTGAGCGCCCAGCACCCCGAGTACTGAGCACCCTGAGCACTGAGCACCCAGCACCCTGAGTACTGACCACCCAGCACACTGAGCACTGAGCACCCAGCACCCTGAGTACTGAGCACCCAGCACCCTGAGCACTGAGCACCCAGCACCCTGAGTACTGAGCACCCAGCACCCTGAGTACTTAGCACCGAGCACCCTGAGTACTGAGCACCCAGCACCCTGAGTACTGAGCACCCAGCACCCTGAGTACTGAGCACCGAGCACCCCGAGTACTGAGCACCCAGCACCCTGAGCACTGAGAACCCAGCACCCTGAGCACTGAGCACCCAGCACCCCAAGCACTGAGCACCCAGCACCCTGAGCACTGAGCACTCAGCACCCTGAGCACTGAGCACCCCAGCACCCTGAGCACTGAGCACCCAGCACCCTGAGTACTGAGCAACCAGGACCCTGAGCACTGAGCACCCAGCACCCTGAGTACTGAGCACCCCAGCACCCTGAGTACTTAGCACCCAGCACACTGAGCACTGAGCACCCAGAACCCTGAGTACTGAGCACCGAGCACCCGAGTACTGAGCACCCAGCACCCTGAGTACTGAGCACCCAGCACCCTGAGTACTGAGCACCGAGCATCCGGAGTACTGAGCACCCTGCACCCCGAGCACTGAGCACCCAGCACCGTGAGCACTGAGCACCCTGAGTACTGAGCACCCAGCACCCTGAGCACTGAGCACCCAGCACCTCGTGCACTGAGCACCCTGAGTACTGAGCACCCAGCACCCTGAGTACTGAGCGCTAAGCACCCAGAGCGCTGAGCACCCAGCAAACCAAGCACGGAGCACCCAGGACCCTGAGCACTGAGTACTGAGCACCCAGCACCCTGAGTACTGAGCACCGAGCTCCCCAAGCACTGAGCACCCTGAGTACTGAGCAAACAGCACCCCGATGACAGAGCACCCAGCACCCTCAGCACTGAGCACGCAGCACCCCGAGCACTGAGCACCCAGCACCCTGAGTACTGAGCACCCTGAGGAGTGAGCACCGATAACCCTGAGCACTGAGCACCCAGCACCCTGAGTACTGAGCACCCAGCACCCTGAGTACGGAGCACCGAGCACCCCGAGCACTGAGCACCCAGCACCCTGAGTACTGAGCACCCAGCACCCTGAGCACTGAGCACCCAGCACCCTTAGCACTGAGCACCCAGCACCCTGAGCACTGAGCACCCAGCACCCTGAGTACTGAGCACCCAACGTACTGAGCACCGAGCACCCCTAGCACTGAGCACCCAGCACCCTGAGTAGTGAGCACCCAGCACCCTGAGTACTGAGCACCCAGCACACCGAGCACTGAGCACCCAGCACCCCGAGCACTGAGCACTGAGCACCCTGAGTACTGAGCACTGAGCAACCTTAGTACTGAGCACGGAGCACCCCGAGCACTGAGCAGCCAGCACCTTGAGTACTGAGCACCGAGCACCCCGAGCACTGAGCACCCAGCACCCTGAGTACTGAGCACCCAGCACCCTGAGTACTGAGCACCCAGTACCCCGAGCACTGAGCACCCAGCACCCTGAGCACTGAGAACCCAGCACCCTGAGTACTGAGCACCCAGCACCCCGAGCACTGAGCACCCAGCACCCTGAGTACTGAGCACTCAGCAGCCTGAGTACTGAGAACCGAGCACCCCGAGCACTGAGCACCCAGCACCCTGAGCACTGAGCACACTGAGGACTGAGCACCCAGCACCCTGAGTACTGAGCACCCAGCACCCTGAGTACTGAGCACCCAGCATACTGAGTACTGAGCACCGATCACCCTGAGCACTGAGCACCCAGCACCCCGAGCACTGAGCACCCAGCACCCTGAGTACTGAGCACCCTGAGTATTGAGCACCCAGCACCCCGAGCACTGAGCGCCCAGCACCCCGAGTACTGAGCACCCTGAGCACTGAACACCCAGCACCCTGAGTACTGAGCACCCAGCACACTGAGCACTGAGCACCCAGCACCATGAGTACTGAGCACCCAGCACCCTGAGCACTGAGCACCCAGCACCCTGAGTACTGAGCACCCAGCACCCTGAGTACTTAGCACCGAGCACCCTGAGTACTGAGCACCCAGCACCCTGAGTACTGAGCACCCAGCACCCTGAGTACTGAGCACCGAGCACCCCGAGTACTGAGCACCCAGCACCCTGAGCACTGAGAACCCAGCACCCTGAGCACTGAGCACCCAGCACCCCAAGCACTGAGCACCCAGCACCCTGAGCACTGAGCACTCAGCACCCTGAGCACTGAGCACCCAGCACCCTGAGCACTGAGCACCCAGCACCCTGAGTACTGAGCAACCAGGACCCTGAGCACTGAGCACCCAGCACCCTGAGTACTGAGCACCCAGCACCCTGAGTACTTAGCACCCAGCACACTGAGCACTGAGCACCCAGAACCCTGAGTACTGAGCACCGAGCACCCTGAGTACTGAGCACCCAGCACCCTGAGTACTGAGCACCCAGCACCCTGAGTACTGAGCACCGAGCATCCGGAGTACTGAGCACCCTGCACCCCGAGCACTGAGCACCCAGCACCCTGAGCACTGAGCACCCTGAGTACTGAGCACCCAGCACCCTGAGCACTGAGCACCCAGCACCCTGAGTACTGAGCACCGAGCACCCCGAGGACTGAGCACCCAGCACCCTGAGTACTGAGCACCCAGCACCAAGAGTACTGAGCACCGAGCATCCTGAGCACTGAGCACCGAGCACCCCGAGCACTGAGCACCCAGCACCCTGAGTACTGAGCACCCAGCACCCCGAGCACTGAGCACCAAGCACCCTGAGCACTGAGCACCCAGCACCCCGAGGACTGAGCACCCAGCACCCTGAGTACTGAGCACCGAGCACCCGGAGCACTGAGCACCCAGCACCCTGAGTACTGAGCACCCAGCACCCTGAGTACTGAGCACCGAGCTCCCCAAGCACTGAGCACCCTGAGTACTGAGCAAACAGCACCCCGATGACAGAGCACCCAGCACCCTCAGCACTGAGCACGCAGCACCCCGAGCACTGAGCACCCAGCACCCTGAGTACTGAGCACCCTGAGGAGTGAGCACCGATAACCCTGAGCACTGAGCACCCAGCACCCTGAGTACTGAGCACCCAGCACCCTGAGTACGGAGCACCGAGCACCCCGAGCACTGAGCACCCAGCACCCTGAGTACTGAGCACCCAGCACCCTGAGCACTGAGCACCCAGCACCCTTAGCACTGAGCACCCAGCACCCTGAGCACTGAGCACCCAGCACCCTGAGTACTGAGCACCCAACGTACTGAGCACCGAGCACCCCTAGCACTGAGCACCCAGCACCCTGAGTAGTGAGCACCCAGCACCCTGAGTACTGAGCACCCAGCACACCGAGCACTGAGCACCCAGCACCCCGAGCACTGAGCACTGAGCACCCTGAGTACTGAGCACTGAGCACCCTTAGTACTGAGCACGGAGCACCCCGAGCACTGAGCAGCCAGCACCTTGAGTACTGAGCACCGAGCACCCCGAGCACTGAGCACCCAGCACCCTGAGTACTGAGCACCCAGCACCCTGAGTACTGAGCACCCAGTACCCCGAGCACTGAGCACCCAGCACCCTGAGCACTGAGAACCCAGCACCCTGAGTACTGAGCACCCAGCACCCCGAGCACTGAGCACCCAGCACCCTGAGTACTGAGCACTCAGCAGCCTGAGTACTGAGAACCGAGCACCCCGAGCACTGAGCACCCAGCACCCTGAGCACTGAGCACACTGAGGACTGAGCACCTAGCACCCTGAGTACTGAGCACCCAGCACCCTGAGTACTGAGCACCCAGCATACTGAGTACTGAGCACCGATCACCCTGAGCACTGAGCACCCAGCACCCCGAGCACTGAGCACCCAGCACCCTGAGTACTGAGCACCCTGAGTATTGAGCACCCAGCACCCCGAGCACTGAGCGCCCAGCACCCCGAGTACTGAGCACCCTGAGCACTGAACACCCAGCACCCTGAGTACTGAGCACCCAGCACACTGAGCACTGAGCACCCAGCACCATGAGTACTGAGCACCCAGCACCCTGAGCACTGAGCACCCAGCACCCTGAGTACTGAGCACCCAGCACCCTGAGTACTTAGCACCGAGCACCCTGAGTACTGAGCACCCAGCACCCTGAGTACTGAGCACCCAGCACCCTGAGTACTGAGCACCGAGCACCCCGAGTACTGAGCACCCAGCACCCTGAGCACTGAGAACCCAGCACCCTGAGCACTGAGCACCCAGCACCCCAAGCACTGAGCACCCAGCACCCTGAGCACTGAGCACTCAGCACCCTGAGCACTGAGCACCCAGCACCCTGAGCACTGAGCACCCAGCACCCTGAGTACTGAGCAACCAGGACCCTGAGCACTGAGCACCCAGCACCCTGAGTACTGAGCACCCAGCACCCTGAGTACTTAGCACCCAGCACACTGAGCACTGAGCACCCAGAACCCTGAGTACTGAGCACCGAGCACCCTGAGTACTGAGCACCCAGCACCCTGAGTACTGAGCACCCAGCACCCTGAGTACTGAGCACCGAGCATCCGGAGTACTGAGCACCCTGCACCCCGAGCACTGAGCACCCAGCACCCTGAGCACTGAGCACCCTGAGTACTGAGCACCCAGCACCCTGAGCACTGAGCACCCAGCACCCTGAGTACTGAGCACCGAGCACCCCGAGGACTGAGCACCCAGCACCCTGAGTACTGAGCACCCAGCACCAAGAGTACTGAGCACCGAGCATCCTGAGCACTGAGCACCGAGCACCCCGAGCACTGAGCACCCAGCACCCTGAGTACTGAGCACCCAGCACCAAGAGTACTGAGCATCGAGCACCCCGAGTACTGAGCACCCAGCACCCTGAGTAATGAGCACCCAGCACCCTGAGCACTGAGCACAAAGCACGCTGAATACTGAGCACGGAGCACCCTGAGTACTGAGCACCAAGGACCCTGAGCACTGAGCACCCAGCACGCTGAGTACTGAGCGCTGAGCACCCTGAGTACTGAGCACCGAGCACCCTGAGTACTGAGCACCCAGCACCCTGAGCACTGAGCAGCCAGCATCCTGAGCACTGAGCACCCAGCACCCCGAGCACTGAGCACCAAGCACCCTGAGCACTGAGCACCCAGCACCCCGAGGACTGAGCACCCAGCACCCTGAGTACTGAGCACCGAGCACCCGGAGCACTGAGCACCCAGCACCCTGAGTACTGAGCACCCAGCACCCTGAGTACTGAGCACCCAGCACCCCAAGCACTGAGCACCCAGCACCCCGAGCATTGAGCACCCAGCTCCCCGAGCATGAGCACCCAGCAGCCTGAGTACTGAGAACAGAGCACCCTGAGTACTGAGCACCCAGCACGCTGAGCACTGAGCACCCAGCACCCCGAGTACTGAGCAAACAGCACCCCGAGCACTGAGCACCCAGCACCCCGAGAATTAGCACCCAGCACCCTGAGTACTGAGCACCCAGCACCCTGAGTACTGAGCACCCAGCACCCCGTGCACTGAGCACCCTGAGTACTGAGCACCCAGCACCCTGAGTACTGAGCACTAAGCACCCAGAGCGCTGAGCACCCAGCACCCCAAGCACGGAGCACCCAGGACCCCGAGCACTGAGTACTGAGCTCCCAGCACCCTGAGTACTGAGCACCGAGCTCCCCGAGCACTGAGCACCCTGAGTACTGAGCACCCAGCACCCCGATGACAGAGCACCCAGCACCCTCAGCACTGAGCACGCAGCACCCCGAGCACTGAGCACCCAGCACCCTGAGTACTGAGCACCCTGAGGACTGAGCACCGATAACCCTGAGCACTGAGCACCCAGCAACCTGAGTACTGAGCACCCAGCACCCTGAGTACTGAGCACCGAGCACCCCGAGCACTGAGCACCCAGCACCCTGAGTACTGAGCACCCAGCACCCTGAGCACTGAGCACCCAGCACCCTGAGTACTGAGCACCCAACGTACTGAGCACCGAGCACCCCTAGCACTGAGCACCCAGCACCCTGAGTACTGAGCACCCAGCACCCGGAGCACTGAGCACCCAGCACACCGAGCACTGAGCACTGAGCACCCTGAATACTGAGCACTGAGCACCCTTAGTACTGAGCACCGAGCACCCTGAGTACTGAGCACCCAGCACCCTGAGCACTGAGCACGGAGCATCCCGAGGACTGAGCACCCAGCACCGTGAGCACTGAGCAGCCAGCACCTTGAGTACAGAGCACCGAGCACCCCGAGCACTGAGCACCCAGCACCCTGAGTCCTGAGCACCCAGCACCCTGAGCACTGCGCACCCAGCACCCCGAGCACTGAGCACCCAGCACCCTGAGTACTGAGCACCCAGCACCCTGAGTACTGAGCACCCAGTACCCCGAGCACTGAGCACCCAGCACCCTGAGCACTGAGCACCCAGCACCCTGAGTACTGAACACCCAGCACCCCGAGCACTGAGCACCCAGCACCCTGAGTACTGAGCACTCAGCACCCTGAGTACTGGGCACCGAGCACCCCGAGCACTGAGCACCCAGCACCCTGAGCACTGAGCACCCTGAGGACTGAGCACCCAGCACCCTGAGTACTGAGCACCCAGCACCCTGAGTACTGAGCACCCAGCATCCTGAGTACTGAGCAACGATCACCCTGAGCACTGAGCACCCAGCACCCTGAGCACTGAGCAGCCAGCACCCTGAGTACTGACCACCCTGAGTACTGAGAACCCAGCACCCCGAGCACTGAGCACCCAGCACCCCGAGTACTGAGCACCCTGAGCACTGAGCACCCAGCACCCTGAGTACTGAGCACCCAGCACCCTGAGCACTGAGCACCCAGCACCCTGAGTACTGAGCACCCAGCACCCTGAGCACTGAGCACCCAGCACCCTGAGTACTGAGCACCCAGCACCCTGAGTACTTAGCACCGAGCACCCTGAGTACTGAGCACCCAGGACCCTGAGTACTGAGCACCCAGCACCCTGAGTACTGAGCACTGAGCACCCCGAGTACTGAGCACCCAGCACCCTGAGCACTGAGAACCCAGCACCCTGAGCACTAAGCTCCCAGCACCCCAAGCACTGAGCACCCAGCACCCTGAGCACTGAGCACCCAGCACCCTGAGCACTGAGCACCCAGCACCCTGAGCACTGAGCACCCAGCACCCTGAGTACTGAGCACCCAACGTACTGAGCACCGAGCACCCCTAGCACTGAGCACCCAGCACCCTGAGTACTGAGCACACAGCACCCTGAGTACTGAGCACCCAGCACCCCGAGCACTGAGCACCCAGCACCCCGAGCACTGAGCACTGAGCACCCTGAGTACTGAGCACTGAGCACCCTTAGTACTGAGCACCGAGCACCCTGAGTACTGAGCACCCAACACCCTGAGCACTGAGCACGGAGCACCCCGAGGACTGAGCACCCAGAACCGTGAGCACTGAGCAGCCAGGACCTTGAGTACTGAGCACCGAGCACCCCGAGCACTGAGCACCCAGCACCCTGAGGCCTGAGCACCCAGCACCCTGAGTACTGAACACCCAGCACCCTGAGTACTGTGCACCGAGCATCCGGAGTACTGAGCACCCTGCACCCCGAGCACTGAGCACCCAGCACCCTGAGCACTGAGCACCCTGAGGAATGAGCACCCAGCACCCTGAGTACTGAGCACCCAGCATCCTGAGTACTGAGCACCGATCACCCTGAGCACTGAGCACCCAGCAACCCGAGCACTGAGCACCCAGCACCCTGAGTACTGAGCACCCTGAGTACTGAGCACCCAGCACCCTGAGAACTGAGCACCCTGAGTACTGAGCACCCACCACCCTGAGCACTGAGCACCCAGCACCCTGAGTACTGAGCACCCAGCACCCTGAGCACTGAGCACCCAGCACCCTGAGTAGGGAGCACCCAGCACCCTGAGTACTTAGCACCCAGCAACCTGAGCACTGAGCACCCAGCACCCTGAGTACTGAGCACCGAGCACCCTGAGCACTGAGTACCCAGCACCCTGAGTACTGAGCACACAGCACCCCAAGCACTGAGCACCCAGCACCCTGAGCACTGAGCACCCAGCACCCTGAGCACTGAGCACCCAGCACCCTGAGCACTGAGCACCCAGCACCCTGAGTACTGAGCACCCAGCACCCCAAGCACTGAGCACCCAGCACCCTGAGCACTGAGCACCCAGCACCCCAAGCACTGAGCACCCAGCACCCTGAGCACTGAGCACCCAGCACCCTGAGCACTGAGCACCCAGCACCCTGAGCACTGAGCACCCAGCACCCTGAGTACTGAGCACCCAACGTACTGAGCACCGAGCACCCCTAGCACTGAGCACCCAGCACCCTGAGTACTGAGCACCCAGCACCCTGAGTACTGAGCACCCAGCACCCCGAGCACTGAGCACCCAGCACCCCGAGCACTGAGCACTGAGCACCCTGAGTACTGAGCACTGAGCACACTTAGTAATGAGCACCGAGCACCCTGAGTACTGAGCACCCAGCACCCTGAGCACTGAGCACCCAGCACCCTGAGTACTGAGCACCCTGAGGAGTGAGCACCGATAACCCTGAGCACTGAGCACCCAGCACCCTGAGTACTGAGCACCCAGCACCCTGAGTACTGAGCACCGAGCACCCCGAGCACTGAGCACCCAGCACCCTGAGTACTGAGCACCCAGCACCCTGAGCACTGAGCACCCAGCACCCTTAGCACTGAGCACCCAGCACCCTGAGCACTGAGCACCCAGCACCCTGAGTACTGAGCACCCAACGTACTGAGCACCGAGCACCCCTAGCACTGAGCACCCAGCACCCTGAGTAGTGAGCACCCAGCACCCTGAGTACTGAGCACCCAGCACACCGAGCACTGAGCACCCAGCACCCCGAGCACTGAGCACTGAGCACCCTGAGTACTGAGCACTGAGCACCCTTAGTACTGAGCACCGAGCACCCCGAGCACTGAGCAGCCAGCACCTTGAGTACTGAGCACCGAGCACCCCGAGCACTGAGCACCCAGCACCCTGAGTACTGAGCACCCAGCACCCTGAGTACTGAGCACCCAGTACCCCGAGCACTGAGCACCCAGCACCCTGAGCACTGAGAACCCAGCACCCTGAGTACTGAGCACCCAGCACCCCGAGCACTGAGCACCCAGCACCCTGAGTACTGAGCACTCAGCAGCCTGAGTACTGAGAACCGAGCACCCCGAGCACTGAGCACCCAGCAGCCTGAGCACTGAGCACACTGAGGACTGAGCACCCAGCACCCTGAGTACTGAGCACCCAGCACCCTGAGTACTGAGCACCCAGCATACTGAGTACTGAGCACCGATCACCCTGAGCACTGAGCACCCAGCACCCCGAGCACTGAGCACCCAGCACCCTGAGTACTGAGCACCCTGAGTATTGAGCACCCAGCACCCCGAGCACTGAGCGCCCAGCACCCCGAGTACTGAGCACCCTGAGCACTGAGCACCCAGCACCCTGAGTACTGAGCACCCAGCACACTGAGCACTGAGCACCCAGCACCCTGAGTACTGAGCACCCAGCACCCTGAGCACTGAGCACCCAGCACCCTGAGTACTGAGCAACCAGCACCCTGAGTACTTAGCACCGAGCACCCTGAGTACTGAGCACCCAGCACCCTGAGTACTGAGCACACAGCACCCTGAGTACTGAGCACCGAGCACCCCGAGTACTGAGCACCCAGCACCCTGAGCACTGAGAACCCAGCACCCTGAGCACTGAGCACCCAGCACCCCAAGCACTGAGCACCCAGCACCCTGAGCACTGAGCACTCATCACCCTGAGCACTGAGCACCCAGCACCCTGAGCACTGAGCACCCAGCACCCTGAGTACTGAGCAACCAGGACCCTGAGCACTGAGCACCCAGCACCCTGAGTACTGAGCACCCAGCACCCTGAGTACTTAGCACCCAGCACACTGAGCACTGAGCACCCAGAACCCTGAGTACTGAGCACCGAGCACCCTGAGTACTGAGCACCCAGCACCCTGAGTACTGAGCACCCAGCACCCTGAGTACTGAGCACCGAGCATCCGGAGTACTGAGCACCCTGCACCCCGAGCACTGAGCACCCAGCACCGTGAGCACTGAGCACCCTGAGTACTGAGCACCCAGCACCCTGAGCACTGAGCACCCAGCACCTCGTGCACTGAGCACCCTGAGTACTGAGCACCCAGCACCCTGAGTACTGAGCGCTAAGCACCCAGAGCGCTGAGCACCCAGGAAACCAAGCACGGAGCACCCAGGACCCTGAGCACTGAGTACTGAGCACCCAGCACCCTGAGTACTGAGCACCGAGCTCCCCGAGCACTGAGCACCCTGAGTACTGAGCAAACAGCACCCCGATGACAGAGCACCCAGCACCCTCAGCACTGAGCACGCAGCACCCCGAGCACTGAGCACCCAGCACCCTGAGTACTGAGCACCCTGAGGAGTGAGCACCGATAACCCTGAGCACTGAGCACCCAGCACCCTGAGTACTGAGCACCCAGCACCCTGAGCACTGAGCACCCAGCACCCTGAGTACTGAGCACCCAGCACCCTGAGCACTGAGCACCCAGCACCCTGAGTACTGAGCACCCAGCACCCTGAGTACTTAGCACCGAGCACCCTGAGTACTGAGCACCCAGGACCCTGAGTACTGAGCACCCAGCACCCTGAGTACTGAGCACTGAGCACCCCGAGTACTGAGCACCCAGCACCCTGAGCACTGAGAACCCAGCACCCTGAGCACTAAGCTCCCAGCACCCCAAGCACTGAGCACCCAGCACCCTGAGCACTGAGCACCCAGCACCCTGAGCACTGAGCACCCAGCACCCTGAGCACTGAGCACCCAGCACCCTGAGTACTGAGCACCCAACGTACTGAGCACCGAGCACCCCTAGCACTGAGCACCCAGCACCCTGAGTACTGAGCACACAGCACCCTGAGTACTGAGCACCCAGCACCCCGAGCACTGAGCACCCAGCACCCCGAGCACTGAGCACTGAGCACCCTGAGTACTGAGCACTGAGCACCCTTAGTACTGAGCACCGAGCACCCTGAGTACTGAGCACCCAACACCCTGAGCACTGAGCACGGAGCACCCCGAGGACTGAGCACCCAGAACCGTGAGCACTGAGCAGCCAGGACCTTGAGTACTGAGCACCGAGCACCCCGAGCACTGAGCACCCAGCACCCTGAGGCCTGAGCACCCAGCACCCTGAGTACTGAACACCCAGCACCCTGAGTACTGTGCACCGAGCATCCGGAGTACTGAGCACCCTGCACCCCGAGCACTGAGCACCCAGCACCCTGAGCACTGAGCACCCTGAGGAATGAGCACCCAGCACCCTGAGTACTGAGCACCCAGCATCCTGAGTACTGAGCACCGATCACCCTGAGCACTGAGCACCCAGCAACCCGAGCACTGAGCACCCAGCACCCTGAGTACTGAGCACCCTGAGTACTGAGCACCCAGCACCCTGAGAACTGAGCACCCTGAGTACTGAGCACCCACCACCCTGAGCACTGAGCACCCAGCACCCTGAGTACTGAGCACCCAGCACCCTGAGCACTGAGCACCCAGCACCCTGAGTACGGAGCACCCAGCACCCTGAGTACTTAGCACCCAGCAACCTGAGCACTGAGCACCCAGCACCCTGAGTACTGAGCACCGAGCACCCTGAGCACTGAGTACCCAGCACCCTGAGTACTGAGCACACAGCACCCCAAGCACTGAGCACCCAGCACCCTGAGCACTGAGCACCCAGCACCCTGAGCACTGAGCACCCAGCACCCTGAGCACTGAGCACCCAGCACCCTGAGTACTGAGCACCCAGCACCCCAAGCACTGAGCACCCAGCACCCTGAGCACTGAGCACCCAGCACCCCAAGCACTGAGCACCCAGCACCCTGAGCACTGAGCACCCAGCACCCTGAGCACTGAGCACCCAGCACCCTGAGCACTGAGCACCCAGCACCCTGAGTACTGAGCACCCAACGTACTGAGCACCGAGCACCCCTAGCACTGAGCACCCAGCACCCTGAGTACTGAGCACCCAGCACCCTGAGTACTGAGCACCCAGCACCCCGAGCACTGAGCACCCAGCACCCCGAGCACTGAGCACTGAGCACCCTGAGTACTGAGCACTGACCACCCTTAGTAATGAGCACCGAGCACCCTGAGTACTGAGCACCCAGCACCCTGAGCACTGAGCACCCAGCACCCTGAGTACTGAGCACCCTGAGGAGTGAGCACCGATAACCCTGAGCACTGAGCACCCAGCACCCTGAGTACTGAGCACCCAGCACCCTGAGTACTGAGCACCGAGCACCCCGAGCACTGAGCACCCAGCACCCTGAGTACTGAGCACCCAGCACCCTGAGCACTGAGCACCCAGCACCCTTAGCACTGAGCACCCAGCACCCTGAGCACTGAGCACCCAGCACCCTGAGTACTGAGCACCCAACGTACTGAGCACCGAGCACCCCTAGCACTGAGCACCCAGCACCCTGAGTAGTGAGCACCCAGCACCCTGAGTACTGAGCACCCAGCACACCGAGCACTGAGCACCCAGCACCCCGAGCACTGAGCACTGAGCACCCTGAGTACTGAGCACTGAGCACCCTTAGTACTGAGCACCGAGCACCCCGAGCACTGAGCAGCCAGCACCTTGAGTACTGAGCACCGAGCACCCCGAGCACTGAGCACCCAGCACCCTGAGTACTGAGCACCCAGCACCCTGAGTACTGAGCACCCAGTACCCCGAGCACTGAGCACCCAGCACCCTGAGCACTGAGAACCCAGCACCCTGAGTACTGAGCACCCAGCACCCCGAGCACTGAGCACCCAGCACCCTGAGTACTGAGCACTCAGCAGCCTGAGTACTGAGAACCGAGCACCCCGAGCACTGAGCACCCAGCAGCCTGAGCACTGAGCACACTGAGGACTGAGCACCCAGCACCCTGAGTACTGAGCACCCAGCACCCTGAGTACTGAGCACCCAGCATACTGAGTACTGAGCACCGATCACCCTGAGCACTGAGCACCCAGCACCCCGAGCACTGAGCACCCAGCACCCTGAGTACTGAGCACCCTGAGTATTGAGCACCCAGCACCCCGAGCACTGAGCGCCCAGCACCCCGAGTACTGAGCACCCTGAGCACTGAGCACCCAGCACCCTGAGTACTGAGCACCCAGCACACTGAGCACTGAGCACCCAGCACCCTGAGTACTGAGCACCCAGCACCCTGAGCACTGAGCACCCAGCACCCTGAGTACTGAGCAACCAGCACCCTGAGTACTTAGCACCGAGCACCCTGAGTACTGAGCACCCAGCACCCTGAGTACTGAGCACACAGCACCCTGAGTACTGAGCACCGAGCACCCCGAGTACTGAGCACCCAGCACCCTGAGCACTGAGAACCCAGCACCCTGAGCACTGAGCACCCAGCACCCCAAGCACTGAGCACCCAGCACCCTGAGCACTGAGCACTCAGCACCCTGAGCACTGAGCACCCAGCACCCTGAGCACTGAGCACCCAGCACCCTGAGTACTGAGCAACCAGGACCCTGAGCACTGAGCACCCAGCACCCTGAGTACTGAGCACCCAGCACCCTGAGTACTTAGCACCCAGCACACTGAGCACTGAGCACCCAGAACCCTGAGTACTGAGCACCGAGCACCCTCAGTACTGAGCACCCAGCACCCTGAGTACTGAGCACCCAGCACCCTGAGTACTGAGCACCGAGCATCCGGAGTACTGAGCACCCTGCACCCCGAGCACTGAGCACCCAGCACCGTGAGCACTGAGCACCCTGAGTACTGAGCACCCAGCACCCTGAGCACTGAGCACCCAGCACCTCGTGCACTGAGCACCCTGAGTACTGAGCACCCAGCACCCTGAGTACTGAGCGCTAAGCACCCAGAGCGCTGAGCACCCAGGAAACCAAGCACGGAGCACCCAGGACCCTGAGCACTGAGTACTGAGCACCCAGCACCCTGAGTACTGAGCACCGAGCTCCCCGAGCACTGAGCACCCTGAGTACTGAGCAAACAGCACCCCGATGACAGAGCACCCAACACCCTCAGCACTGAGCACGCAGCACCCCGAGCACTGAGCACCCAGCACCCTGAGTACTGAGCACCCTGAGGAGTGAGCACCGATAACCCTGAGCACTGAGCACCCAGCACCCTGAGTACTGAGCACCCAGCACCCTGAGTACTGAGCACCAAGCACCCCGAGCACTGAGCACCCAGCACCCTGAGTACTGAGCACCCAGCACCCTGAGCACTGAGCACCCAGCACCCTTAGCACTGAGCACCCAGCACCCTGAGCACTGAGCACCCAGCACCCTGAGTACTGAGCACCCAACGTACTGAGCACCGAGCACCCCTAGCACTGAGCACCCAGCACCCTGAGTAGTGAGCACCCAGCACCCTTAGTACTGAGCACCCAGCACACCGAGCACTGAGCACCCAGCACCCCGAGCACTGAGCACTGAGCACCCTGAGTACTGAGCACTGAGCACCCTTAGTACTGAGCACGGAGCACCCCGAGCACTGAGCAGCCTGCACCTTGAGTACTGAGCACCGAGCACGCCGAGCACTGAGCACCCAGCACCCTGAGTACTGAGCACCCAGCACCCTGAGTACTGAGCACCCAGTACCCCGAGCACTGAGCACCCAGCACCCTGAGCACTGAGAACCCAGCACCCTGAGTACTGAGCACCCAGCACCCCGAGCACTGAGCACCCAGCACCCTGAGTACTGAGCACTCAGCAGCCTGAGTACTGAGAACCGAGCACCCCGAGCACTGAGCACCCAGCACCCTGAGCACTGAGCACACTGAGGACTGAGCACCCAGCACCCTGAGTACTGAGCACCCAGCACCCTGAGTACTGAGCACCCAGCATACTGAGTACTGAGCACCGATCACCCTGAGCACTGAGCACCCAGCACCCCGAGCACTGAGCACCCAGCACCCTGAGTACTGAGCACCCTGAGTATTGAGCACCCAGCACCCCGAGAACTGAGCGCCCAGCACCCCGAGTACTGAGCACCCTGAGCACTGAGCACCCAGCACCCTGAGTACTGAGCACCCAGCACACTGAGCACTGAGCACCCAGCACCCTGAGTACTGAGCACCCAGCACCCTGAGCACTGAGCACCCAGCACCCTGAGTACTGAGCACCCAGCACCCTGAGTACTTAGCACCGAGCACCCTGAGTACTGAGCACCCAGCACCCTGAGTACTGAGCACCCAGCACCCTGAGTACTGAGCACCGAGCACCCCGAGTACTGAGCACCCAGCACCCTGAGCACTGAGAACCCAGCACCCTGAGCACTGAGCACCCAGCACCCCAAGCACTGAGCACCCAGCACCCTGAGCACTGAGCACTCAGCACCCTGAGCACTGAGCACCCAGCACCCTGAGCACTGAGCACCCAGCACCCTGAGTACTGAGCAACCAGGACCCTGAGCACTGAGCACCCAGCACCCTGAGTACTGAGCACCCAGCACCCTGAGTACTTTGCACCCAGC
Organism: Microtus oregoni; assembly: GCF_018167655.1. Lineage (NCBI taxonomy): Eukaryota > Metazoa > Chordata > Mammalia > Rodentia > Cricetidae > Microtus > Microtus oregoni. The sequence goes on from NW_024543366.1 coordinate 18,637, forward strand.
ACACTGAGCACTGAGCACCCAGAACCCTGAGTACTGAGCACCGAGCACCCTGAGTACTGAGCACAGAGCACCCTGAGTACTGAGCACCCAGCACCCTGAGTACTGAGCACCGAGCATCCGGAGTACTGAGCACCCTGCACCCCGAGCACTGAGCACCCAGCACCCTGAGCACTGAGCACCCTGAGTACTGAGCACCCAGCACCCTGAGCACTGAGCACCCAGCACCCTGAGTACTGAGCACCGAGCACCCCGAGGACTGAGCACCCAGCACCCTGAGTACTGAGCACCCAACACCAAGAGTACTGAGCACCGAGCATTCTGAGCACTGAGCACCGAGCACCCCGAGCACTGAGCACCCAGCACCCTGAGTACTGAGCACCCAGCACCAAGAGTACTGAGCATCGAGCACCCCGCATACTGAGCACCCAGCACCCTGAGTAATGAGCACCCAGCACCCTGAGCACTGAGCACAAAGCACGCTGAATACTGAGCACGGAGCACCCTGAGTACTGAGCACCAAGGACCCTGAGCACTGAGCACCCAGCACGCTGAGTACTGAGCGCTGAGCACCCTGAGTACTGAGCACCGAGCACCCTGAGTACTGAGCACCCAGCACCCTGAGCACTGAGCAGCCAGCATCCTGAGCACTGAGCACCCAGCACCCCGAGCACTGAGCACCAAGCACCCTGAGCACTGAGCACCCAGCACCCCGAGGACTGAGCACCCAGCACCCTGAGTACTGAGCACCGAGCACCCGGAGCACTGAGCACCCAGCACCCTGAGTACTGAGCACCCAGCACCCTGAGTACTGAGCACCCAGCACCCCAAGCACTGAGCACCCAGCACCCCGAGCATTGAGCACCCAGCTCCCCGAGCATGAGCACCCAGCAGCCTGAGTACTGAGAACAGAGCACCCTGAGTACTGAGCACCCAGCACGCTGAGCACTGAGCACCCAGCACCCCGAGTACTGAGCAAACAGCACCCCGAGCACTGAGCACCCAGCACCCCGAGAATTAGCACCCAGCACCCTGAGTACTGAGCACCCAGCACCCTGAGTACTGAGCACCCAGCACCCCGTGCACTGAGCACCCTGAGTACTGAGCACCCAGCACCCTGAGTACTGAGCACTAAGCACCCAGAGCGCTGAGCACCCAGCACCCCAAGCACGGAGCACCCAGGACCCCGAGCACTGAGTACTGAGCTCCCAGCACCCTGAGTACTGAGCACCGAGCTCCCCGAGCACTGAGCACCCTGAGTACTGAGCACCCAGCACCCCGATGACAGAGCACCCAGCACCCTCAGCACTGAGCACGCAGCACCCCGAGCACTGAGCACCCAGCACCCTGAGTACTGAGCACCCTGAGGACTGAGCACCGATAACCCTGAGCACTGAGCACCCAGCAACCTGAGTACTGAGCACCCAGCACCCTGAGTACTGAGCACCGAGCACCCCGAGCACTGAGCACCCAGCACCCTGAGTACTGAGCACCCAGCACCCTGAGCACTGAGCACCCAGCACCCTGAGTACTGAGCACCCAACGTACTGAGCACCGAGCACCCCTAGCACTGAGCACCCAGCACCCTGAGTACTGAGCACCCAGCAGCCGGAGCACTGAGCACCCAGCACACCGAGCACTGAGCACTGAGCACCCTGAATACTGAGCACTGAGCACCCTTAGTACTGAGCACCGAGCACCCTGAGTACTGAGCACCCAGCACCCTGAGCACTGAGCACGGAGCATCCCGAGGACTGAGCACCCAGCACCGTGAGCACTGAGCAGCCAGCACCTTGAGTACAGAGCACCGAGCACCCCGAGCACTGAGCACCCAGCACCCTGAGTCCTGAGCACCCAGCACCCTGAGCACTGCGCACCCAGCACCCCGAGCACTGAGCACCCAGCACCCTGAGTACTGAGCACCCAGCACCCTGAGTACTGAGCACCCAGTACCCCGAGCACTGAGCACCCAGCACCCTGAGCACTGAGCACCCAGCACCCTGAGTACTGAACACCCAGCACCCCGAGCACTGAGCACCCAGCACCCTGAGTACTGAGCACTCAGCACCCTGAGTACTGGGCACCGAGCACCCCGAGCACTGAGCACCCAGCACCCTGAGCACTGAGCACCCTGAGGACTGAGCACCCAGCACCCTGAGTACTGAGCACCCAGCACCCTGAGTACTGAGCACCCAGCATCCTGAGTACTGAGCAACGATCACCCTGAGCACTGAGCACCCAGCACCCTGAGCACTGAGCAGCCAGCACCCTGAGTACTGAGCACCCTGAGTACTGAGAACCCAGCACCCCGAGCACTGAGCACCCAGCACCCCGAGTACTGAGCACCCTGAGCACTGAGCACCCAGCACCCTGAGTACTGAGCACCCAGCACCCTGAGCACTGAGCACCCAGCACCCTGAGTACTGAGCACCCAGCACCCTGTGCACTGAGCACCCAGCACCCTGAGTACTGAGCACCCAGCACCCTGAGTACTTAGCACTGAGCACCCTGAGTACTGAGCACCCAGGACCCTGAGTACTGAGCACCCAGCACCCTGAGTACTGAGCACTGAGCACCCCGAGTACTGAGCACCCAGCACCCTGAGCACTGAGAACCCAGCACCCTGAGCACTAAGCACCCAGCACCCCAAGCACTGAGCACCCAGCACCCTGAGCACTGAGCACCCAGCACCCTGAGCACTGAGCACCCAGCACCCTGAGCACTGAGCACCCAGCACCCTGAGTACTGAGCACCCAACGTACTGAGCACCGAGCACCCCTAGCACTGAGCACCCAGCACCCTGAGTACTGAGCACACAGCACCCTGAGTACTGAGCACCCAGCACCCCGAGCACTGAGCACCCAGCACCCCGAGCACTGAGCACTGAGCACCCTGAGTACTGAGCACTGAGCACCCTTAGTACTGAGCACCGAGCACCCTGAGTACTGAGCACCCAACACCCTGAGCACTGAGCACGGAGCACCCCGAGGACTGAGCACCCAGAACCGTGAGCACTGAGCAGCCAGGACCTTGAGTACTGAGCACCGAGCACCCCGAGCACTGAGCACCCAGCACCCTGAGGCCTGAGCACCCAGCACCCTGAGTACTGAGCACCCAGCACCCTGAGTACTGAGCACCGAGCATCCGGAGTACTGAGCACCCTGCACCCCGAGCACTGAGCACCCAGCACCCTGAGCACTGAGCACCCTGAGGAATGAGCACCCAGCACCCTGAGTACTGAGCACCCAGCATCCTGAGTACTGAGCACCGATCACCCTGAGCACTGAGCACCCAGCAACCCGAGCACTGAGCACCCAGCACCCTGAGTACTGAGCACCCTGAGTACTGAGCACCCAGCACCCTGAGAACTGAGCACCCTGAGTACTGAGCACCCACCACACTGAGCACTGAGCACCCAGCACCCTGAGTACTGAGCACCCAGCACCCTGAGCACTGAGCACCCAGCACCCTGAGTACGGAGCACCCAGCACCCTGAGTACTTAGCACCCAGCAACCTGAGCACTGAGCACCCAGCACCCTGAGTACTGAGCACCGAGCACCCTGAGCACTGAGTACCCAGCACCCTGAGTACTGAGCACACAGCACCCCAAGCACTGAGCACCCAGCACCCTGAGCACTGAGCACCCAGCACCCTGAGCACTGAGCACCCAGCACCCTGAGCACTGAGCACCCAGCACCCTGAGTACTGAGCACCCAGCACCCCAAGCACTGAGCACCCAGCACCCTGAGCACTGAGCACCCAGCACCCCAAGCACTGAGCACCCAGCACCCTGAGCACTGAGCACCCAGCACCCTGAGCACTGAGCACCCAGCACCCTGAGCACTGAGCACCCAGCACCCTGAGTACTGAGCACCCAACGTACTGAGCACCGAGCACCCCTAGCACTGAGCACCCAGCACCCTGAGTACTGAGCACCCAGCACCCTGAGTACTGAGCACCCAGCACCCCGAGCACTGAGCACCCAGCACCCCGAGCACTGAGCACTGAGCACCCTGAGTACTGAGCACTGAGCACCCTTAGTAATGAGCACCGAGCACCCTGAGTACTGAGCACCCAGCACCCTGAGCACTGAGCACGGAGCACCCCGAGGACTGAGCACCCAGCACCGTGAGCACTGAGCAGCCAGCACCTTGAGTACTGAGCACCGAGCACCCCGAGCACTGAGCACCCAGCACCCTGAGTCCTGAGCACCCAGCACCCTGAGCACTGAGCACCCAGCACCCTGAGTACTGAGCACCCAGTACCCCGAGCACTGAGCACCCAGCACCCCGAGCACTGAGCACCCAGCACCCTGAGTACTGAGCACCCTGAGTACTGAGCACCCAGCACCCCGAGCACTGAGCACCCAGCACCCCGAGTACTGAGCACCCTTAGTACTGAGCACCCAGCACCCTGAGTACTGAGCACCCTGAGTACTGAGCACCCAGCACCCTGAGCACTGAGCACCCAGCACCCTGAGCACTGAGCACCCAGCACCCTGAGTACTGAGCAACCAGGACCCTGAGCACTGAGCACCCAGCACCCTGAGTACTGAGCACCCAGCACCCTGAGTACTTAGCACCCAGCACACTGAGCACTGAGCACCCAGAACCCTGAGTACTGAGCACCGAGCACCCTGAGTACTGAGCACCCAGCACCCTGAGTACTGAGCACCCAGCACCCTGAGTACTGAGCACCGAGCATCCGGAGTACTGAGCACCCTGCACCCCGAGCACTGAGCACCCAGCACCCTGAGCACTGAGCACCCTGAGTACTGAGCACCCAGCACCCTGAGCACTGAGCACCCAGCACCCTGAGTACTGAGCACCGAGCACCCCGAGGACTGAGCACCCAGCACCCTGAGTACTGAGCACCCAGCACCAAGAGTACTGAGCACCGAGCATCCTGAGCACTGAGCACCGAGCACCCCGAGCACTGAGCACACAGCACCCTGAGTACTGAGCACCCAGCACCAAGAGTACTGAGCACCGAGCACCCCGAGTACTGAGCACCCAGCACCCTGAGTAATGAGCACCCAGCACCCTGAGCACTGAGCACAAAGCACGCTGAATACTGAGCACGGAGCACCCTGAGTACTGAGCACCAAGGACCCTGAGCACTGAGCACCCAGCACGCTGAGTACTGAGCGCTGAGCACCCTGAGTACTGAGCACCGAGCACCCTGAGTACTGAGCACCCAGCACCCTGAGCACTGAGCAGCCAGCATCCTGAGCACTGAGCACCCAGCACCCCGAGCACTGAGCACCCAGCACCCTGAGCACTGAGCACCCAGCACCCCGAGTACTGAGCACCCAGCACCCTGAGTACTGAGCACCGAGCACCCCGAGAACTGAGCACCCAGCACCCTGAGTACTGAGCACCCAGCACCCTGAGTACTGAGCACCCAGCACCCCGAGCACTGAGCAACCAGCACCCCGAGCACTGAGCACCCAGCACCCCGAGAATGAGCACCCAGCAGCCTGAGTACTGAGAACAGAGCACCCAGAGTACTGAGCACCCAGCACGCTGAGCACTGAGCACAAAGCACCCCGAGAATTAGCACCCAGCACCCTGAGTACTGAGCACCCAGCACCCTGAGTACTGAGCACCCAGCACCTCGTGCACTGAGCACCCTGAGTACTGAGCACCGAGCTCCCCGAGCACTGAGCACCCAGAGTACTGAGCAAACAGCACCCCGATGACAGAGCACCCAGCACCCTCAGCACTGAGCACGCAGCACCCCGAGCACTGAGCACCCAGCACCCTGAGTACTGAGCACCCTGAGGAGTGAGCACCGATAACCCTGAGCACGGAGCACCCAGCACCCTGAGTACTGAGCACCCAGCACCCTGAGTACTGAGCACCGAGCACCCCGAGCACTGAGCACCCAGCACCCTGAGTACTGAGCACCCAGCACCCTGAGCACTGAGCACCCAGCACCCTTAGCACTGAGCACCCAGCACCCTGAGCACTGAGCACCCAGCACCCTGAGTACTGAGCACCCAACGTACTGAGCACCGAGCACCCCTAGCACTGAGCACCCAGCACACTGAGTAGTGAGCACCCAGCACCCTGAGTACTGAGCACCCAGCACAACGAGCACTGAGCACCCAGCACCCCGAGCACTGAGCACTGAGCACCCTGAGTACTGAGCACTGAGCACCCTTAGTACTGAGCACCGAGCACCCCGAGCACTGAGCAGCCAGCACCTTGAGTACTGAGCACCGAGCACCCCGAGCACTGAGCACCCAGCACCCTGAGTACTGAGCACCCAGCACCATGAGTACTGAGCACCCAGTACCCCGAGCACTGAGCACCCAGCACCCTGAGCACTGAGAACCCAGCACCCTGAGTACTGAGCACCCAGCACCCCGAGCACTGAGCACCCAGCACCCTGAGTACTGAGCACTCAGCAGCCTGATTACTGAGAACCGAGCACCCCAAGCACTGAGCACCCAGCACCCTGAGCACTGAGCACACTGAGGACTGAGCACCCAGCACCCTGAGTACTGAGCACCCAGCACCCTGAGTACTGAGCACCCAGCATACTGAGTACTGAGCACCGATCACCCTGAGCACTGAGCACCCAGCACCCCGAGCACTGAGCACCCAGCAGCCTGAGTACTGAGCACCCTGAGTATTGAGCACCCAGCACCCCGAGCACTGAGCGCCCAGCACCCCGAGTACTGAGCACCCTGAGCACTGAGCACCCAGCACCCTGAGTACTGAGCACCCAGCACACTGAGCACTGAGCACCCAGCACCCTGAGTACTGAGCACCCAGCACCCTGAGCACTGAGCACCCAGCACCCTGAGTACTGAGCACCCAGCACCCTGAGTACTTAGCACCGAGCACCCTGAGTACTGAGCACCCAGCACCCTGAGTACTGAGCACCCAGCACCCTGAGTACTGAGCACCGAGCACCCCGAGTACTGAGCACCCAGCACCCTGAGCACTGAGAACCCAGCACCCTGAGCACTGAGCACCCAGCACCCCAAGCACTGAGCACCCAGCACCCTGAGCACTGAGCACTCAGCACCCTGAGCACTGAGCACCCAGCACCCTGAGCACTGAGCACCCAGCACCCTGAGTACTGAGCAACCAGGACCCTGAGCACTGAGCACCCAGCACCCTGAGTACTGAGCACCCAGCACCCTGAGTACTTAGCACCCAGCACACTGAGCACTGAGCACCCAGAACCCTGAGTACTGAGCACCGAGCACCCTGAGTACTGAGCACCCAGCACCCTGAGTACTGAGCACCCAGCACCCTGAGTACTGAGCACCGAGCATCCGGAGTACTGAGCACCCTGCACCCCGAGCACTGAGCACACAGCACCCTGAGCACTGAGCACCCTGAGTACTGAGCACCCAGCACCCTGAGCACTGAGCACCCAGCACCCTGAGTACTGAGCACCGAGCACCCCGAGGACTGAGCACCCAGCACCCTGAGTACTGAGCACCCAGCACCAAGAGTACTGAGCATCGAGCACCCCGAGTACTGAGCACCCAGCACCCTGAGTAATGAGCACCCAGCACCCTGAGCACTGAGCACAAAGCACGCTGAATACTGAGCACGGAGCACCCTGAGTACTGAGCACCAAGGACCCTGAGCACTGAGCACCCAGCACGCTGAGTACTGAGCGCTGAGCACCCTGAGTACTGAGCACCGAGCACCCTGAGTACTGAGCACCCAGCACCCTGAGCACTGAGCAGCCAGCATCCTGAGCACTGAGCACCCAGCACCCCGAGCACTGAGCACCCAGCACCCTGATCACTGAGCACCCAGCACCCCGAGGACTGAGCACCCAGCACCCTGAGTACTGAGCACCGAGCACCCGGAGCACTGAGCACCCAGCACCCTGAGTACTGAGCACCCAGCACCCTGAGTACTGAGCACCCAGCACCCCAAGCACTGAGCACCCAGCACCCCGAGAATTGAGCACCCACCTCCCCGAGCATGAGCACCCAGCAGCCTGAGTACTGAGAACAGAGCACCCTGAGTACTGAGCACCCAGCACGCTGAGCACTGAGCACCCAGCACCCCGAGTACTGAGCAAACAGCACCCCGAGCACTGAGCACCCAGCACCCCGAGAATTAGCACCCAGCACCCTGAGTACTGAGCACCCAGCACCCTGAGTACTGAGCACCCAGCACCCCGTGCACTGAGCACCCTGAGTACTGAGCACCCAGCACCCTGAGTACTGAGCACTAAGCACCCAGAGCTCTGAGCACCCAGCACCCCAAGCACGGAGCACCCAGGACCCCGAGCACTGAGTACTGAGCACCCAGCACCCTGAGTACTGAGCACCGAGCTCCCCGAGCACTGAGCACCCTGAGTACTGAGCACCCAGCACCCCGATGACAGAGCACCCAGCACCCTCAGCACTGAGCACGCATCACCCCGAGCACTGAGCACCCAGCACCCTGAGTACTGAGCACCCTGAGGACTGAGCACCGATAACCCTGAGCACTGAGCACCCAGCAACCTGAGTACTGAGCACCCAGCACCCTGAGTACTGAGCACCGAGCACCCCGAGCACTGAGCACCCAGCACCCTGAGTACTGAGCACCCAGCACCCTGAGCACTGAGCACCCAGCACCCTGAGTACTGAGCACCCAACGTACTGAGCACCGAGCACCCCTAGCACTGAGCACCCAGCACCCTGAGTACTGAGCACCCAGCACCCGGAGCACTGAGCACCCAGCACACCGAGCACTGAGCACTGAGCACCCTGAATACTGAGCACTGAGCACCCTTAGTACTGAGCACCGAGCACCCTGAGTACTGAGCACCCAGCACCCTGAGCACTGAGCACGGAGCATCCCGAGGACTGAGCACCCAGCACCGTGAGCACTGAGCAGCCATTACCTTGAGTACAGAGCACCGAGCACCCCGAGCACTGAGCACCCAGCACCCTGAGTCCTGAGCACCCAGCACCCTGAGCACTGCGCACCCAGCACCCCGAGCACTGAACACCCAGCACCCTGAGTACTGAGCACCCAGCACCCTGAGTACTGAGCACCCAGTACCCCGAGCACTGAGCACCCAGCACCCTGAGCACTGAGCACCCAGCACCCTGAGTACTGAACACCCAGCACCCCGAGCACTGAGCACCCAGCACCCTGAGTACTGAGCACTCAGCACCCTGAGTACTGAGCACCGAGCACCCCGAGCACTGAGCACCCATCACCCTGAGCACTGAGCACCCTGAGGACTGAGCACCCAGCACCCTGAGTACTGAGCACCCAGCACCCTGAGTACTGAGCACCCAGCATCCTGAGTACTGAGCAACGATCACCCTGAGCACTGAGCACCCAGCACCCTGAGCACTGAGCAGCCAGCACCCTGAGTACTGAGCACCCTGAGTACTGAGAACCCAGCACCCCGAGCCCTGAGCACCCAGCACCCCGAGTACTGAGCACCCTGAGCACTGAGCACCCAGCACCCTGAGTACTGAGCACCCAGCACCCTGAGCACTGAGCACCCAGCACCCTGAGTACTGAGCACCCAGCACCCTGAGCACTGAGCACCCAGCACCCTGAGTACTGAGCACCCAGCACCCTGAGTACTTAGCACCGAGCACCCTGAGTACTGAGCACCCAGGACCCTGAGTACTGAGCACCCAGCACCCTGAGTACTGAGCACTGAGCACCCCGAGTACTGAGCACCCAGCACCCTGAGCACTGAGAACCCAGCACCCTGAGCACTAAGCACCCAGCACCCCAAGCACTGAGCACCCAGCACCCTGAGCACTGAGCACCCAGCACCCTGAGAACTGAGCACCCAGCACCCTGAGCACTGAGCACCCAGCACCCTGAGTACTGAGCACCCAACGTACTGAGCACCGAGCACCCCTAGCCCTGAGCACCCAGCACCCTGAGTACTGAGCACACAGCACCCTGAGTACTGAGCACCCAGCACCCCGAGCACTGAGCACCCAGCACCCCGAGCACTGAGCACTGAGCACCCTGAGTACTGAGCACTGAGCACCCTTAGTACTGAGCACCGAGCACCCTGAGTACTGAGCACCCAACACCCTGAGCACTGAGCACGGAGCACCCCGAGGACTGAGCACCCAGAACCGTGAGCACTGAGCAGCCAGGACCTTGAGTACTGAGCACCGAGCACCCCGAGCACTGAGCACCCAGCACCCTGAGGCCTGAGCACCCAGCACCCTGAGTACTGAGCACCCAGCACCCTGAGTACTGAGCACCGAGCATCCGGAGTACTGAGCACCCTGCACCCCGAGCACTGAGCACCCAGCACCCTGAGCACTGAGCACCCTGAGGAATGAGCACCCAGCACCCTGAGTACTGAGCACCCAGCATCCTGAGTACTGAGCACCGATCACCCTGAGCACTGAGCACCCAGCAACCCGAGCACTGAGCACCCAGCACCCTGAGTACTGAGCACCCTGAGTACTGAGCACCCAGCACACCGAGAACTGAGCACCCTGAGTACTGAGCACCCACCACCCTGAGCACCCAGCACCCTGAGTACTGAGCACCCAGCACCCTGAGCACTGAGCACCCAGCACCCTGAGTACGGAGCACCCAGCACCCTGAGCACTGAGTACCCAGCACCCTGAGTACTGAGCACACAGCACCCCAAGCACTGAGCACCCAGCACCCTGAGCACTGAGCACCCAGCACCCTGAGCACTGAGCACCCAGCACCCTGAGCACTGAGCACCCAGCACCCTGAGTACTGAGCACCCAGCACCCCAAGCACTGAGCACCCAGCACCCTGAGCACTGAGCACCCAGCACCCCAAGCACTGAGCACCCAGCACCCTGAGCACTGAGCACCCAGCACCCTGAGCACTGAGCACCCAGCACCCTGAGCACTGAGCACCCAGCACCCTGAGTACTGAGCACCCAACGTACTGAGCACCGAGCACCCCTAGCACTGAGCACCCAGCACCCTGAGTACTGAGCACCCAGCACCCTGAGTACTGAGCACCCAGCACCCCGAGCACTGAGCACCCAGCACCCCGAGCACTGAGCACTGAGCACCCTGAGTACTGAGCACTGAGCACCCTTAGTAATGAGCACCGAGCACCCTGAGTACTGAGCACCCAGCACCCTGAGCACTGAGCACGGAGCACCCCGAGGACTGAGCACCCAGCACCGTGAGCACTGAGCAGCCAGCACCTTGAGTACTGAGCACCGAGCACCCCGAGCACTGAGCACCCAGCACCCTGAGTCCTGAGCACCCAGCACCCTGAGCACTGAGCACCCAGCACCCCGAGCACTGAGCACCCAGCACCCTGAGTACTGAGCACCCAGCACCCTGAGTACTGAGCACTCAGCACCCTGAGTACTGAGCACCGAGCACCCCGAGCACTGAGCACCCAGCACCCTGAGCACTGAGCACACTGAGGACTGAGCACCCAGCACCCTGAGTACTGAGCACCCAGCACCCTGAGTACTGAGCACCCAGCATACTGAGTACTGAGCACCGATCACCCTGAGCACTGAGCACCCAGCACCCCGAGCACTGAGCACCCAGCACCCTGAGTACTGAGCACCCTGAGTATTGAGCACCCAGCACCCTGAGCACTGAGCTCCCAGCACCCCGAGTACTGAGCACCCTGAGCACTTAGCACTGAGCACCCAGCACCCTGAGTACTGAGCACCCAGCACCCTGAGCACTGAGCACCCAGCACCCTGAGTACTGAGCACCCAGCACCCTGAGTACTTAGCACCGAGCACCCTGAGTACTGAGCACCCAGCACCCTGAGTACTGAGCACCCAGCACCCTGAGTACTGAGCACCGAGCACCCTGAGTACTGAGCACCCAGCACCCTGAGCACTGAGAACCCAGCACCCTGAGCACTGAGCACCCAGCACCCCAAGCACTGAGCACCCAGCACCCTGAGCACTGAGCATTCAGCACCCTGAGCACTGAGCACCCAGCACCCTGAGCACTGAGCACCCAGCACCCTGAGTACTGAGCACCCAGCACCCTGAGCACTGAGCACACAGCACCCTGAGTACTGAGCACCCAGCACCCTGAGTACTGAGCACCCAGCACCCTGAGCACTGAGCACCCAGCACCCCGAGCACTGAGCACCCAGCACCCTGAGTACTGAGCACCCTGAGTACTGAGCACCCAGCACCCCGAGCACTGAGCACCCAGCACCCCGAGTACTGAGCACCCTGAGTACTGAGCACCCAGCACCCTGAGTACTGAGCACCCTGAGTACTGAGCACCCAGCACCCTGAGCACTGAGCACCCAGCACCCTGAGTACTGAGCACCCAACGTACTGAGCACCGAGCACCCCGAGCACTGAGCACCCAGCACCCTGACTACTGAGCACCCAGCACCCTGAGTACTGAGCACTCAGCACCCTGAGTACTGAGCACCGAGCACCCCGAGTACTGAGTACCCAGCACCCTGAGCACTGAGAACCCAGCACCCTGAGCACTGAGCACCCAGCACCCCAAGCACTGAGCACCCAGCACCCTGAGTACTGAGCACCCTGAGTACTGAGCACCCAGCACCCCGAGCACTGAGCACCCTGCACCCTGAGTACTGAGAACCAAAGCACCATGAGTACTGAGCACCCTGAGTACTGAGCACCCAGCACCCTGAGCACTGAGCACCCAGCACCCTGAGTACTGAGCACCCAGCACCCTGAGCACTGAGCACCCAGCACCCTGAGTCCTGAGCACCCAGCACCCTGAGTTCTTAGCACCCAGCACACTGAGCACTGAGCACCCAGCACCCTGAGTACTGAGCACCGAGCACCCTGAGTACTGAGCACCCAGCACCCTGAGTACTGAGCACCCAGCACGCTGAGTACTGAGCACCGAGCATCCGGAGTACTGAGCACCCTGCACCCCGAGCACTGAGCACCCAGCACCCTGAGCACTGAGCACCCTGAGGACTGAGCACCCAGCACCCTGAGTACTGAGCACCCAGTATCCTGAGTACTGAGCACCGATCACCCTGAGCACTGAGCACCCAGCAACCCGAGCACTGAGCACCCAGCACCCTGAGTACTGAGCACCCTGAGTACTGTGCACCCAGCACCCCGAGCACTGCGCACCCAGCACCCCGAGCACTGAGCACCCAGCACCCTGAGTACTGAGCACCCAGGACCCTGAGTACTGAGCACCCAGTACCAAGAGCACTGAGCACCCAGCACCCTGAGCACTGAGCACCCAGCACCCTGAGTACTGAACACCCAGCACCCCGAGCACTGAGCACCCAGCACCCTGAGTACTGAGCACTCAGCACCCTGATTACTGAGCACCGAGCACCCCGAGCACTGAGCACACAGCACCCTGAGCACTGAGCACCCTGAGGACTGAGCACCCAGCACCCTGAGTACTGAGCACCCAGCACCCTGAGTACTGAGCACCCAGCATCCTGAGTACTGAGCAACGATCACCCTGAGCACTGGGCACCCAGCACCCTGAGCACTGAGCAGCCAGCACCCTGAGTACTGAGCACCCTGAGTACTGAGCACCCAGCACCCCGAGCACTGAGCACCCAGCACCCCGAGTACTGAGCACCCTGAGCACTGAGCACCCAGCACCCTGAGTACTGAGCACCCAGCACCCTGAGCACTGAGCACCCAACACCCTGAGTACTGAGCACAAAGCACCCTGAGCACTGAGCACCCAGCACCCTGAGTACTGAGCACCCAGCACCCTGAGTACTTAGCACTGAGCACCCTGAGTACTGAGCACCCAGGACCCTGAGTACTGAGCACCCAGCACCCTGAGTACTGAGCACCGAGCACCCCGAGTACTGAGCACCCAGCACCCTGAGCACTGAGAACCCAGCACCCTGAGCACTAAGCACCCAGCACCCCAAGCACTGAGCACCCAGCATCCTGAGCACTGAGCACCCAGCACCGTGAGCACTGAGCACCCAGCACCCTGAGCACTGAGCACCCAGCACCCTGAGTACTGATCACCCAACGTACTGAGCACCGAGCACCCCTAGCACTGAGCACCCAGCACCCTGAGTACTGAGCACCCAGCACCCTGAGTACTGAGCACCCAGCACCCCGAGCACTGAGCACCCAGCACCCCGAGCACTGAGCACTGAGCACCCTGAGTACTGAGCACTGAGCCCCCTTAGTACTGAGCACCGAGCACCCTGAGTACTGAGCACCCAACACCCTGAGCACTGAGCACGGAGCACCCCGAGGACTGAGCACCCAGAACCGTGAGCACTGAGCAGCCAGGACCTTGAGTACTGAGCACCGAGCACCCCGAGCACTGAGCACCCAGCACCCTGAGTCCTGAGCACCCAGCACCCAGAGTACTGAGCACCCAGCACCCTGAGTACTGAGCACCGAGCATCCGGAGTACTGAGCACCCTGCACCCCGAGCACTGAGCACCCAGCACCCTGAGCACTGAGCACCCTGAGGAATGAGCACCCAGCACCCTGAGTACTGAGCACCCAGCATCCTGAGTACTGAGCACCGATCACCCTGAGCACTGAGCACCCAGCAACCCGAGCACTGAGCACCCAGCACCCTGAGTACTGAGCACCCTGTGTACTGAGCACCCAGCACCCCGAGCACTGAGCACCCAGCAACCCGAGCACTGAGCACCCAGCACCCTGAGTACTGAGCACCCTGAGTACTGAGCACCCAGCACCCTGAGTACTGAGCACCCTGAGTACTGAGTACCCACCACCCTGAGCACTGAGCACCCAGCACCCTGAGTACTGAGCACCCAGCACCCTGAGCACTGAGCACCCAGCACCCTGAGTATGGAGCACCCAGCACCCTGAGTACTTAGCACCCAGCAACCTGAGCACTGAGCACCCAGCACCCTGAGTACTGAGCACCGAGAACCCTGAGCACTGAGTACCCAGCACCCTGAGCACTGAGCACACAGCACCCCAAGCACTGAGCACCCAGCACCCTGAGCACTGAGCACCCAGCACCCTGAGCACTGAGCACCCAGCACCCTGAGCACTGAGCACCCAGCACCCTGAGTACTGAGCACCCAGCACCCCAAGCACTGAGCACCCAGCACCCTGAGCACTGAGCACCCAGCACCCCAAGCACTGAGCACCCAGCACCCTGAGCACTGAGCACCCAGCACCCTGAGCACTGAGCACCCAGCACCCTGAGTACTGAGCACCCAACGTACTGAGCACCGAGCACCCCTAGCACTGAGCACCCAGCACCCTGAGTACTGAGCACCCAGCACCCTGAGTACTGAGCACCCAGCACCCCGAGCACTGAGCACTGAGCACCCTGAGTACTGAGCACTGAGCACCCTTAGTAATGAACACCGAGCACCCTGAGTACTGAGCACCCAGCACCCTGAGCACTGAGCACGGAGCACCCCGAGGACTGAGCACCCAGCACCGTGAGCACTGAGCAGCCAGCACCTTGAGTACTGAGCACCGAGCACCCCGAGCACTGAGCACCCAGCACCCTGAGTCCTGAGCACCCAGCACCCTGAGCACTGAGCACCCAGCACCCCGAGCACTGAGCACCCAGCACCCTGAGTACTGAGCACCCAGCACCCTGAGTACTGAGCACCCAGTACCCCGAGCACTGAGCACCCAGCACACTGAGCACTGAGCACCCAGCACCCTGAGTACTGAGCACCCAGCACCCCGAGCACTGAGCACCCAGCACCCTGAGTACTGAGCACTCAGCACCCTGAGTACTGAGCACCGAGCACCCCGAGCACTGAGCACCCAGCACCCTGAGCACTGAGCACACTGAGGACTGAGCACCCAGCACCCTGAGTACTGAGCACCCAGCACCCTGAGTACTGAGCACCCAGCATACTGAGTACTGAGCACCGATCACCCTGAGCACTGAGCACCCAGCACCCCGAGCACTGAGCACCCAGCACCCTGAGTACTGAGCACCCAGAGTATTGAGCACCCAGCACCCTGAGCACTGAGCGCCCAGCACCCCGAGTACTGAGCACCCTGAGCACTGAGCACTGAGCACCCAGCACCCTGAGTACTGAGCACCCAGCACCCTGAGCACTGAGCACCCAGCACCCTGAGTACTGAGCACCCAGCACCCTGAGTACTTAGCACCGAGCACCCTGAGTACTGAGCACCCAGCACCCTGAGTACTGAGCACCCAGCACCCTGAGCACTGAGCACTCAGCACCCTGAGCACTGAGCACCCAGCACCCTGAGCACTGAGCACCCAGCACCCTGAGTACTGAGCACCCAGCACCCTGAGCACTGAGCACCCAGCACCCTGAGTACTGAGTACCCAGCACCCTGAGTACTGAGCACCCAGCACCCTGAGCACTGAGCACCCAGCACCCCGAGCACTGAGCACCCAGCACCCTGAGTACTGAGCACCCTGAGTACTGAGCACCCAGCACCCCGAGCACTGAGCACCCAGCACCCCGAGTACTGAGCACCCTGAGTACTGAGCACCCAGCACCCTGAGTACTGAGCACCCTGAGTACTGAGCACCCAGCACCCTGAGCACTGAGCACCCAGCACCCTGAGTACTGAGCACCCAGCACCCTGAGCACTGAGCACCCAGCACCCTGAGTACTGAGCACCCAGCACCCTGAGTACTTAGCACCGAGCACCCTGAGTACTGAGGACCCAGCACCCTGAGTACTGAGCACCGAGCACCCCGAGTACTGAGTACCCAGCACCCTGAGCACTGAGAACCCAGCACCCTGAGCACTGAGCACCCAGCACCCCAAGCACTGAGCACCCAGCACCCTGAGTACTGAGCACCCTGAGTACTGAGCACCCAGCACCCCGAGAACTGAGCACCCTGCACCCTGAGTACTGAGCACCAAAGCACCATGAGTACTGAGCACCCTGAGTACTGAGCACCCAGCACCCTGAGCACTGAGCACCCAGCACCCTGAGTACTGAGCACCCAGCACCCTGAGCACTGAGCACCCAGCACCCTGAGTCCTGAGCACCCAGCACCCTGAGTTCTTAGCACCCAGCACACTGAGCACTGAGCACCCAGCACCCTGAGTACTGAGCACCGAGCACCCTGAGTACTGAGCACCCAGCACCCTGAGTACTGAGCACCCAGCACGCTGAGTACTGAGCACCGAGCATCCCGAGTACTGAGCACCCTGCACCCCGAGCACTGAGCACCCAGCACCCTGAGCACTGAGCACCCTGAGGACTGAGCACCCAGCACCCTGAGTACTGAGCACCCAGCATCCTGAGTACTGAGCACCGATCACCCTGAGCACTGAGCACCCAGCAACCCGAGCACTGAGCACCCAGCACCCTGAGTACTGAGCACCCTGAGTACTGTGCACCCAGCACCCCGAGCACTGAGCACCCAGCAACCCGAGCACTGAGCACCAAGCACCCTGAGTACTGAGCACCCTGAGTACTGAGCACCCAGCACCCTGAGTACTGAGCACCCTGAATACTGAGCACCCAGCACCCTGAGTACTGAGCACCCAGCACCCTGAGTATTGAGCACCCAGCACCCCGAGCACTGAGCGCCCAGCACCCCGAGTACTGAGCACCCTGAGCACTGAGCACTGAGCACCCAGCACCCTGAGTACTGAGCACCCAGCACCCTGAGCACTGAGCACCCAGCACCCTGAGTACTGAGCACCCAGCACCCTGAGTACTTAGCACCGAGCACCCTGAGTACTGAGCACCCAGCACCCTGAGTACTGAGCACCCAGCACCCTGAGTACTGAGCACCGAGCACCCCGAGTACTGAGCACGCAGCACCCTGAGCACAGAGCACTCAGCACCCTGAGCACTGAGCACCCAGCACCCTGAGCACTGAGCACCCAGCACCCTGAGTACTGAGCACCCAGCACCCTGAGCACTGAGCACCCAGCACCCTGAGTACTGAGCACCCAGCACCCTGAGCACTGAGCACCCAGCACCCTGAGTACTGAGCACCCAGCACCCTGAGTACTGAGCACCCAGCACCCTGAGCACTTAGCACCCAGCACCCTGAGTACTGAGCACCCAGCACCCTGAGCACTGAGCACCCAGCACCCTGAGTACTGAGCACCCAGCACCCTGAGCACTGAGCACCCAGCACCCTGAGTACTGAGCACCCAGCACCCGGAGCACTGAGCACCCAGCACCCTGAGTACTGAGCACAAAGCACCCTGAGTACTGAGCACCCAGCACCCTGAGCACTGAGCACCCAGCACCCTGAGTACTGAGCACCCAGCACCCTGAGTACTTAGCACCCAGCACACTGAGCACTGAGCACCCAGCACCCTGAGTACTGAGCACCGAGCACCCTGAGTACTGAGCACCCAGCACCCTGAGTACTGAGCACCCAGCACCCTGAGTACTGAGCACCGAACATCCGGAGTACTGATCACCCTGCACCCCGAGCACTGAGCACCCAGCACCCTGAGCACTGAGCACCCTGAGTACTGAGCACCCAGCACCCTGAGCACTGAGCACCCAGCACCCTGAGTACTGAGCACCGAGCACCCCGAGCACTGAGCACCCAGCACCCTGAGTACTGAGCACCCAGCACCAAGAGTACTGAGCACCGTGCATCCTGAGCACTGAGCACCGAGCACCACGAGCACTGAGCACCCAGCACCCTGAGTACTGAGCACCCAGCACCAAGAGTACTGAGCACCGAGCACCCCGAGTACTGAGCAAACAACACCCTGAGTAATGAGCACCCAGGACCCTGAGCACTGAGCACCCTGAGTACTGAGCACCAAGGACCCTGAGCACTGAGCACCCAGCACGCTGAGTACTGAGCGCTGAGCACCCTGAGTACTGAGCACCGAGCACCCTGAGTACTGAGCACCCAGCACCCTGAGCACTGAGCAGCCAGCATCCTGAGCACTGAGCACCCAGCACCCCGAGCACTGAGCACCCAGCACCCTGAGCACTGAGCACCCAGCACCCCGAGGACTGAGCACCCAGCACCCTGAGTACTGAGCACCGAGCACCCCGAGCACTGAGCACCCAGCACCCTGAGTACTGAGCACCCAGCACCCTGAGTACTGAGCACCCAGCACCCCGAGCACTGAGCACCCAGCACCCCGAGCACTGAGCACCCAGCTCCCCGAGCATGAGCACCCAGCAGCCTGAGTACTGAGAACAGAGCACCCACAGTACTGAGCACCCAGCACGCTGAGCACTGAGCACCCAGCACCCCGAGTACTGAGCAAACAGCACCCCGAGCACTGAGCACCCAGCACCCCGAGAATTAGCACCCAGCACCCTGAGTACTGAGCACCCAGCACCCTGAGTACTGAGCACCCAGCACCCCATGCACTGAGCACCCTGAGTACTGAGCACCCAGCACCCTGAGTAGTGAGCACTAAGCACCCAGAGCGCTGAGCACCCAGCACCCCAAGCACGGAGCACCCAGGACCCCGAGCACTGAGTACTGAGCACCCAGCACCCTGAGTACTGAGCACCGAGCTCCCCGAGCACTGATCACCCTATGTACAGAGCACCCAGCACCCCGATGACAGAGCACCCAGCAACCTCAGCACTGAGCACGCAGCACCCCGAGCACTGAGCACCCAGCACCCTGAGTACTGAGCACCCTGAGGACTGAGCACCGATAACCCTGAGCACTGAGCACCCAGCACCCTGAGTCCTGAGCACCCAGCAGCCTGAGTACTGAGCACCAAGCACCCCGAGCACTGAGCACCCAGCACCCTGAGTACTGAGCACCCAGCACCCTGAGCACTGAGCACCCAGGACCCTGAGCACTGAGCACCCAGCACCCTGAGCACTGAGCACCCAGCACCCTGAGTACTGAGCACCCAACGTACTGAGCACCGAGCACCCCTAGCACTGAGCACCCAGCACCCTGAGTACTGAGCACCCAGCACCCTGAGTACTGAGCACCCAGCACCCCGAGCACTGAGCACTGAGCACCCTGAGTACTGAGCACTGAGCACCCTTAGTACTGAGCACCGAGCACCCTGAGTACTGAGCACCCAGCACCCTGAGCACTGAGCACGGAGCATCCCGAGGACTGAGCACCCAGCACCGTGAGCACTGAGCAGCCAGCACCTTGAGTACTGAGCACCGAGCACCCCGAGCACTGAGCACCCAGCACCCTGAGTCCTAAGCACCCAGCATCCTGAGAACTGCGCACCCAGCACCCCGAGCACTGAGCACCCAGCACCCTGAGTACTGAGCACCCAGCACCCTGAGTACTGAGCACCCAGTACCCCGAGCACTGAGCACCCAGCACCCTGAGCACTGAGCACCCAGCACCCTGAGTACTGAACACCCAGCACCCCGAGCACTGAGCACCCAGCACCCTGAGTACTGAGCACTCAGCACCCTGAGTACTGAGCACCGAGCACCCCGAGCACTGAGCACCCAGCACCCTGAGCACTGAGCACCCTGAGGACTGAGCACCCAGCACCCTGAGTACTGAGCACCCAGCACCCTGAGTACTGAGCACCCAGCATCCTGAGTACTGAGCACCGATCACCCTGAGCACTGAGCACCCAGCACCCTGAGCACTGTGCAGCCAGCACCCTGAGTACTGAGCACCCTGAGTACTGAGCACCCAGCACCCCGAGCACTGAGCACCCAGCACCCCGAGTACTGAGCACCCTGAGCACTGAGCACCCAGCACCCTGAGTACTGAGCACCCAGCACCCTGAGTACTGAGCACCCAGCACCCTGAGTACTGAGCACCGAGCACCCCGAGTACTGAGCACCCAGCACCCTGAGCACTGAGAACCCAGCACCCTGAGCACTGAGCACCCAGCACCCCAAGCACTGAGCACCCAGCACCCTGAGCACTGAGCACTCAGCACCCTGAGCACTGAGCACCCAGCACCCTGAGCACTGGGCACCCAGCACCCTGAGTACTGAGCACCCAGCACAATGAGCACTGAGCACCCAGCACCCTGAGTACTGAGCACGGGGCACCCTGAGTACTGAGCACCCAGCACCCTGAGCACTGAGCACCCAGCACCCCGAGCACTGAGCACCCAGCACCCTGAGTACTGAGCACCCTGAGTACTGAGCACCCAGCACCCCGAGCACTGAGCACCCAGCACCCCGAGTACTGAGCACCCTGAGTACTGAGCACCCAGCACCCTGAGTACTGAGCACCCTGAGTACTGAGCACCCAGCACCCTGAGCACTGAGCACCCAGCACCCTGAGTACTGAGCACCCAGCACCCTGAGCACTGAGCACCCAGCACCCTGAGTACTGAGCACCCAGCACCCTGAGTACTTAGCACCGAGCACCCTGAGTACTGAGGACCCAGCACCCTGAGTACTGAGCACCCAGCACCCTGAGTACTGAGCACCGAGCACCCCGAGTACTGAGTACCCAGCACCCTGAGCACTGAGAACCCAGCACCCTGAGCACTGAGCACCCAGCACCCCAAGCACTGAGCACCCAGCACCCTGAGTACTGAGCACCCTGAGTACTGAGCACCCAGCACCCCGAGCACTGAGCACCCTGCACCCTGAGTACTGAGCACGAAAGCACCATGAGTACTGAGCACCCTGAGTACTGAGCACCCAGCACCCTGAGCACTGAGCACCCAGCACCCTGAGTACTGAGCACCCAGCACCCTGAGCACTGAGCACCCAGCACCCTGATTCCTGAGCACCGAGCACCCTGAGTTCTTAGCACCCAGCACACTGAGCACTGAGCACCCAGCACCCTGAGTACTGAGAACCAAGCACCCTGAGTACTGAGCACCCAGCACCCTGAGTACTGAGCACCCAGCACGCTGAGTACTGAGCACCGAGCATCCGGAGTACTGAGCACCCTGCACCCCGAGCACTGAGCACCCAGCACCCTGAGCACTGAGCACCCTGAGGACTGAGCACCCAGCACCCTGAGTACTGAGCACCCAGCATCCTGAGTACTGAGCACCGATCACCCTGAGCACTGAGCACCCAGCAACCCGAGCACTGAGCACCCAGCACCCTGAGTACTGAGCACCCTGAGTACTGTGCACCCAGCACCCCGAGCACTGAGCACCCAGCAACCCGAGCACTGAGCACCAAGCACCCTGAGTACTGAGCACCCTGAGTACTGAGCACCCAGCACCCTGAGTACTGAGCACCCTGAGTACTGAGCACCCAGCACCCTGAGTACTGAGCACCCAGCACCCTGAGTATTGAGCACCCAGCACCCCGAGCACTGAGCGCCCAGCACCCCGAGTACTGAGCACCCTGAGCACTGAGCACTGAGCACCCAGCACCCTGAGTACTGAGCACCCAGCACCCTGAGCACTGAGCACCCAGCACCCTGAGTACTGAGCACCCAGCACCCTGAGTACTTAGCACCGAGCACCCTGAGTACTGAGCACCCAGCACCCTGAGTACTGAGCACCCAGCACACTGAGTACTGAGCACCGAGCACCCCGAGTACTGAGCACGCAGCACCCTGAGCACTGAGCACTCAGCACCCTGAGCACTGAGCACCCAGCACCCTGAGCACTGAGCACCCAGCACCCTGAGTACTGAGCACCCAGCACCCTGAGCACTGAGCACCCATCACCCTGAGTACTGAGCACCCAGCACCCTGAGCACTGAGCACCCAGCACCCTGAGTACTGAGCACCCAGCACCCTGAGTACTGAGCACCCAGCACCCTGAGCACTGAGCACCCAGCACCCTGAGTACTGAGCACCCAGCACCCTGAGCACTGAGCACCCAGCACCCTGAGTACTGAGCACCCAGCACCCTGAGCACTGAGCACCCAGCACCCTGAGTACTGAGCACCCAGCACCCTGAGCACTGAGCACCCAGCACCCTGAGTACTGAGCACCCAGCACCCTGAGTACTGAGCACCCAGCACCCTGAGCACTGAGCACCCAGCACCCTGAGTACTGAGCACCCAGCACCCTGAGTACTTAGCACCCAGCACACTGAGCACTGAGCACCCAGCACCCTGAGTACTGAGCACCGAGCACCCTGAGTACTGAGCACCCAGCACCCTGAGTACTGAGCACCCAGCACCCTGAGTACTGAGCACCGAACATCCGGAGTACTAATCACCCTGCACCCCGAGCACTGAGCACCCAGCACCCTGAGCACTGAGCACCCTGAGTACTGAGTACCCAGCACCCTGAGCACTGAGCACCCAGGACCCTGAGTACTGAGCACCGAGCACCCCGAGCACTGAGCACCCAGCACCCTGAGTACTGAGCACCCAGCACCAAGAGTACTGAGCACCGAGCATCCTGAGCACTGAGCACCGAGCACCACGAGCACTGAGCACCCAGCACCCTGAGTACTGAGCACCCAGCACCAAGAGTACTGAGCACCGAGCACCCCGAGTACTGAGCACCCAACACCCTGAGTAATGAGCACCCAGCACCCTGAGCACTGAGCACAAAGCATGCTGAATACTGAGCACTGAGCACCCTGAGTACTGAGCACCAAGGACCCTGAGCACTGAGCACCCAGCACGCTGAGTACTGAGCGCTGAGCACCCTGAGTACTGAGCACCGAGCACCCTGAGTACTGAGCACCCAGCACCCTGAGCACTGAGCAGCCAGCATCCTGAGCACTGAGCACCCAGCACCCCGAGCACTGAGCACCCAGCACCCTGAGCACTGAGCACCCAGCACCCCGAGGACTGAGCACCCAGCACCCTGAGTACTGAGCACCGAGCACCCGGAGCACTGAGCACCCAGCACCCTGAGTACTGAGCACCCAGCACCCTGAGTACTGAGCACCCAGCACCCCGAGCACTGAGCACCCAGCACCCCGAGCACTGAGCACCCAGCTCCCCGAGCATGAGCACCCAGCAGCCTGAGTACTGAGAACAGAGCACCCAGAGTACTGAGCACCCAGCACGCTGAGCACTGAGCACCCAGCACCCCGAGTACTGAGCAAACAGCACCCCGAGCACTGAGTACCCAGCACCCCGAGAATTAGCACCCAGCACCCTGAGTACTGAGCACCCAGCACCCTGAGTACTGAGCACCCAGCACATCGTGCACTGAGCACCCTGAGTACTGAGCACCCAGCACCCTGAGTACTGAGCACTAAGCAGCCAGAGCGCTGAGCACCCAGCACCCCAAGCACGGAGCACCCAGGACCCCGAGCACTGAGTACTGAGCACCCAGCACCCTGAGTACTGAGCACCGAGCTCCCCGAGCACTGATCACCCTATGTACTGAGCACCCAGCACCCCGATGACAGAGCACCCAGCAACCTCAGCACTGAGCACGCAGCACCCCGAGCACTGAGCACCCAGCACCCTGAGTACTGAGCACCCTGAGGACTGAGCACCGATAACCCTGAGCACTGAGCACCCAGCACCCTGAGTCCTGAGCACCCAGCACCCTGAGTACTGAGCACCGAGCACCCCGAGGACTGAGCACCCAGCACCCTGAGTACTGAGCACCCAGCACACTGAGCACTGAGCACCCAGGTCCCTGAGCACTGAGCACCCAGCACCTGAGCACTGAGCACCCAGCACCCTGAGTACTGAGCACCCAACGTACTGAGCACCGAGCACCCCTAGCACTGAGCACCCAGCACCCTGAGTACTGAGCACCCAGCACCCTGAGTACTGAGCACCCAGCACCCCGTACACTGAGCACTGAGCACCCTGAGTACTGAGCACTGAGCACCCTTAGTACTGAGCACCGAGCACCCTGAGTACTGAGCACCCAGCACCCTGAGCACTGAGCACGGAGCATCCCGAGGACTGAGCACCCAGCACCGTGAGCACTGAGCAGCCAGCACCTTGAGTACTGAGCACCGAGCACCCCGAGCACTGAGCACCCAGCACCCTGAGTCCTAAGCACCCAGCATCCTGAGCACTGCGCACCCAGCACCCCGAGCACTGAGCACCCAGCACCCTGAGTACTGAGTACCCAGCACCCTGAGTACTGAGCACCCAGTACCCCGAGCACTGAGCACCCAGCACCCTGAGCACTGAGCACCCAGCACCCTGAGTACTGAACACCCAGCACCCCGAGCACTGAGCACCCAGCACCCTGAGTACTGAGCACTCAGCACCCTGAGTACTGAGCACCGAGCACCCCGAGCACTGAGCACCCAGCACCCTGAGCACTGAGCACCCTGAGGACTGAGCACCCAGCACCCTGAGTACTGAGCACCCAGCACCCTGAGTACTGAGCACCCAGCATCCTGAGTACTGAGCACCGATCACCCTGAGCACTGAGCACCCAGCACCCTGAGCACTGTGCAGCCAGCACCCTGAGTATTGAGCACCCTGAGTACTGAGCACCCAGCACCCCGAGCACTGAGCACCCAGCACCCCGAGTAATGAGCACCCTGAGCACTGAGCACCCAGCACCCTGAGTACTGAGCACCCAGCACCCTGAGCACTGAGCACCCAGCACCCTGAGTACTGAGCACCCAGCACCCTGAGTACTGAGCACCCAGCACCCTGAGTACTGAGCACCGAGCACCGCGAGTACTGAGCACCCAGCACCCTGAGCACTGAGAACCCAGCACCCTGAGCACTGAGCACGCAGCACACCAAGCACTGAGCACCGAGCACCCTGAGTACTGAGCACCCAGCACCCTGAGTACTGAGCACCCAGCACCCTGAGTACTGAGCACCCAGCACCCTGAGTACTGAGCACCGAACATCCGGAGTACTGATCACCCTGCACCCCGAGCACTGAGCACCCAGCACCCTGAGCACTGAGCACCCTGAGTACTGAGTACCCAGCACCCTGAGCACTGAGCACCCAGGACCCTGAGTACTGAGCACCGAGCACCCCGAGCACTGAGCACCCAGCACCCTGAGTACTGAGCACCCAGCACCAAGAGTACTGAGCACCGAGCATCCTGAGCACTGAGCACCGAGCACCACGAGCACTGAGCACCCAGCACCCTGAGTACTGAGCACCCAGCACCAAGAGTACTGAGCACCGAGCACCCCGAGTACTGAGCACCCAACACCCTGAGTAATGAGCACCCAGCACCCTGAGCACTGAGCACAAAGCATGCTGAATACTGAGCACTGAGCACCCTGAGTACTGAGCACCAAGGACCCTGAGCACTGAGCACCCAGCACGCTGAGTACTGAGCGCTGAGCACCCTGAGTACTGAGCACCCAGCACCCTGAGTACTGAGCACCCAGCACCCTGAGCACTGAGCAGCCAGCATCCTGAGCACTGAGCACCCAGCACCCCGAGCACTGAGCACCCAGCACCCTGAGCACTGAGCACCAAGCACCCCGAGGACTGAGCACCCAGCACCCTGAGTACTGAGCACCGAGCACCCCGAGCACTGAGCACCCAGCACCCTGAGTACTGAGCACCCAGCACCCTGAGTACTGAGCACCCAGCACCCCGAGCACTGAGCACCCAGCACCCCGAGCACTGAGCACCCAGCTCCCCGAGCATGAGCACCCAGCAGCCTGAGTACTGAGAACAGAGCACCCAGAGTACTGAGCACCCAGCACGCTGAGCACTGAGCACCCAGCACCCCGAGTACTGAGCAAACAGCACCCCGAGCACTGAGCACCCAGCACCCCGAGAATTAGCACCCAGCACCCTGAGTACTGAGCACCCAGCACCCTGAGTACTGAGCACCCAGCACATCGTGCACTGAGCACCCTGAGTACTGAGCACCCAGCACCCTGAGTACTGAGCACTAAGCACCCAGAGCGCTGAGCAACCAGCACCCCAAGCACGGAGCACCCAGGACCCCGAGCACTGAGTACTGAGCACCCAGCACCCTGAGTACTGAGCACCGAGCTCCCCGAGCACTGATCATCCTATGTACTGAGCACCCAGCACCCCGATGACAGAGCACCCAGCAACCTCAGCACTGAGCACGCAGCACCCCGAGCACTGAGCACCCAGCACCCTGAGTACTGAGCACCCTGAGGACTGAGCACCGATAACCCTGAGCACTGAGCACCCAGCACCCTGAGTCCTGAGCACCCAGCACCCTGAGTACTGAGCACCGAGCACCCCGAGCACTGAGCACCCAGCACCCTGAGTACTGAGCACCCAGCAACCTGAGCACTGAGCACCCAGGACCCTGAGCACTGAGCACCCAGCACCCTGAGCACTGAGCACCCAGCACCCTGAGTACTGAGCACCCAACGTACTGAGCACCGAGCACCCCTAGCACTGAGCACCCAGCACCCTGAGTACTGAGCACCCAGCACCCTGAGTACTGAGCACCCAGCACCCCGAGCACTGAGCACTGAGCACCCTGAGTACTGAGCACTGAGCACCCTTAGTACTGAGCACCGAGCACCCTGAGTACTGAGCACCCAGCACCCTGAGCACTGAGCACGGAGCATCCCGAGGACTGAGCACCCAGCACCGTGAGCACTGAGCAGCCAGCACCTTGAGTACTGAGCACCGATTACCCTGAGCACTGAGCACCCAGCACCCTGAGTCCTAAGCACCCAGCATCCTGAGCACTGCGCACCCAGCACCCCGAGCACTGAGCACCCAGCACCCTGAGTACTGAGCACCCAGCACCCTGAGTACTGAGCACCCAGTACCCCGAGCACTGAGCACCCAGCACCCTGAGCACTGAGCACCCAGCACCCTGAGTACTGAACACCCAGCACCCCGAGCACTGAGCACCCAGCACCCTGAGTACTGAGCACTCAGCACCCTGAGTACTGAGCACCGAGCACCCCGAGCACTGAGCACCCAGCACCCTGAGCACTGAGCACCCTGAGGACTGAGCACCCAGCACCCTGAGTACTGAGCACCCAGCACCCTGAGTACTGAGCACCCAGCATCCTGAGTACTGAGCACCGATCACCCTGAGCACTGAGCACCCAGCACCCCGAGCACTGAGCACCCAGCACCCCGAGTACTGAGCTCCCTGAGCACTGAGCACCCAGCACCCTGAGTACTGAGCACCCAGCACCTTGAGCACTGAGCACCCAGCACCCTGAGTACTGAGCACCCAGCACCCTGAGCACTGAGCACCCAGCACCCTGAGTACTGAGCACCGAGCACCCTGAGTACTTAGCACCGAGCACCCTGAGTACTGAGCACCCAGCACCCTGAGTACTGAGCACCCAGCACCCTGAGTACTGAGCACCGAGCACCGCGAGTACTGAGCACCCAGCACCCTGAGCACTGAGAACCCAGCACCCTGAGCACTGAGCACGCAGCACACCAAGCACTGAGCACCCAGCACCCCAAGCACTGAGCACCCAGCACCCTGAGCACTGAGCACCCAGCACCCTGAGCACTGAGCACCCAGCACCCTGAATACTGAGCACCCAACGTACAGAGCACCGAGCACCTCTAGCACTGAGCACCCAGCACCCTGAGTACTGAGCACCCAGCACCCTGAGTACTGAGCACCCAGCACCCCGAGCACTGAGCACCCAGCACCCCGAGCACTGAGCACTGAGCACCCTGAGTACTGAGCACTGATCACCCTGAGCACTGAGCACGAGGCACCCCGAGGACTGAGCACCCAGAACCGTGAGCACTGAGCAGCCAGCACATTGAGTACTGAGCACCGAGCACCCCGAGCACTGAGCACCCAGCACCCTGAGACCTGAGCACCGAGCACCCTGCGTACTGAGGACCCAGCACCCTGAGTACTGAGCACCCAGCACCCTGAGTACTGAGCACCGAGCACCCCGAGTACTGAGTACCCAGCACCCTGAGCACTGAGAACCCAGCACCCTGAGCACTGAGCACCCAGCACCCCAAGCACTGAGCACCCAGCACCCTGAGTACTGAGCACCCTGAGTACTGAGCACCCAGGACCCCGAGCACTGAGCACCCAGCACCCTGAGTACTGAGCACCCAGCACCCTGAGTACTGAGCACCCTGAGTACTGAGCACCCAGCACCCTGAGCACTGAGCACCCAGCACCCTGAGTACTGAGCACCCAGCACCCTGAGCACTGAGCACCCAGCACCCTGAGTCCTGAGCACCCAGCACCCTGAGTACTTAGCACCCAGCACACTGAGCACTGAGCACCCAGCACCCTGAGTACTGAGCACCGAGCACCCTGAGTACTGAGCACCCAGCACCCTGAGTACTGAGCACCCAGCACCCTGAGTACTGAGCACCGAGCATCCGGAGTACTGAGCACCCTGCACCCCGAGCACTGAGCACCCAGCACCCTGAGCACTGAGCACCCTGAGGACTGAGCACCCAGCACCCTGAGTACTGAGCACCCAGCATCCTGAGTACTGAGCACCGATCACCCTGAGCACTGAGCACCCAGCAACCCGAGCACTGAGCACCCAGCACCCTGAGTACTGAGCACCCTGAGTACTGAGCACCCAGCACCCTGAGTACTGAGCACCCTGAGTACTGAGCACCCAGCACCCTGAGCACTGAGCACCCAGCACCCTGAGTACTGAGCACCCAGCACCCTGAGCACTGAGAACCCAGCACCCTGAGTACGGAGCACCCAGAACCCTGAGTACTTAGCACCCAGCACCCTGAGCACTGAGCACCCAGCACCCTGAGTACTGAGCACCGAGCACCCTGAGCACTGAGAACCCAGCACCCTGAGCACTGAGCACCCAGCACCCCAAGCACTGAGCACCCAGCACCCTGAGCACTGAGCACCCAGCACCCTGAGCACTGAGCACCCAGCACCCTGAGCACTGAGCACCCAGCACCCTGAGTACTGAGCACCCAACGTACTGAGCACCGAACACCCCTAGCACTGAGCACCCAGCACCCTGAGTACTGAGCACCCAGCACCCTGAGCACTGAGAACCCAGCAGCCTGAGCACTGAGCACCCAGCACCCCAAGCACTGAGCACCCAGCAACCTGAGCACTGAGCACCCAGCACCCTGAGCACTGAGCACCCAGCACCCTGAGCACTGAGCACCCAGCACCCTGAGTACTGAGCACCCAACGTACTGAGCACCGAGCACCCCTAGCACTGAGCACCCAGCACCCTGAGTACTGAGCACCCAGCACCCTGAGTACTGAGCACCCAGCACCCCGAGCACTGAGCACCCAGCACCCCGAGCACTGAGCACTGAGCACCCTGAGTACTGAGCACTGAGCACCCTTAGTACTGAGCACCGAGCACCCTGAGTACTGAGCACCCAACACCCTGAGCACTGAGCACGGAGCACCCAGAGGACTGAGCACCCAGAACCGTGAGCACTGAGCAGCCAGCACCTTGAGTACTGAGCACCGAGCACCCCGAGCACTGAGCACCCAGCACCCTGAGTCCTGAGCACCCAGCACCCTGAGCACTGAGCACCCAGCACCCCGAGCACTGAGCACCCAGCACCCTGAGTACTGAGCACACAGCACCCTGAGTACTGAGCACCCAGTACCCCGAGCACTGAGCACCCAACACCCTGAGCACTGAGCACCCAGCACCCTGAGTACTGAGCACCCAGCACCCCGAGCACTGAGCATCCAGCACCCTGAGTACTGAGCACTCAGCACCCTGAGTACTGAGCACCGAGCACCCCGAGCACTGAGCACCCAGCATCCTGAGCACTGAGCACTCTGAGGACTGATCAACCAGCACCGTGAGTACTGAGCACCCAGCACCCTGAGTACTGAGCACCCAGCATCCTGAGTACTGAGCACAGATCACCCTGAGCACTGAGCACCCAGCACCCCGAGCACTGAGCACCCAGCACCCTGAGTACTGAGCACCCTGAGTACTGAGCACCCAGCACCCCGAGCACTGAGCACCCAGCACCCCGAGTACTGAGCACCCTGAGTACTGAGCACCCAGCACCCTGAGTACTGAGCACCCTGAGTACTGAGCACCCAGCACCCTGAGCACTGAGCACCCAGCAAACTGAGTACTGAGCACCCAGCACCCTGAGCACTGAGCACCCAGCACCCTGAGTACTGAGCACCCAGCACCCTGAGTACTTAGCACCGAGCACCCTGAGTACTGAGGACCCAGCACCCTGAGTACTGAGCACCCAGCACCCTGAGTACTGAGCACCGAGCACCCCGAGTACTGAGTACCCAGCACACTGAGCACTGAGAACCCAGCACCCTGAGCACTGAGCACCCAGCACCCCAAGCACTGAGCACCCAGCACCCTGAGTACTGAGCACCCTGAGTACTGAGCACCCAGCACCCCGAGCACTGAGCACCCAGCACCCTGAGTACTGAGCACCCAGCACCCTGAGTACTGAGCACCCTGAGTACTGAGCACCCAGCACCCTGAGCACTGAGCACCCAGCACCCTGAGTACTGAGCACCCAGCACCCTGAGCACTGAGCACCCAGCACCCTGAGTCATGAGCACCCAGCACCCTGAGTACTTAGCACCCAGCACACTGAGCACTGAGCACCCAGC
This sequence comes from Microtus oregoni, assembly GCF_018167655.1. Lineage (NCBI taxonomy): Eukaryota > Metazoa > Chordata > Mammalia > Rodentia > Cricetidae > Microtus > Microtus oregoni. The sequence goes on from NW_024543366.1 coordinate 49,804, forward strand.
ACCCTGAGTACTGAGCACCGAGCACCCTGAGTACTGAGCACCCAGCACCCTGAGTACTGAGCACCCAGCACCCTGAGTACTGAGCACCGAGCATCCGGAGTACTGAGCACCCTGCACCCCGAGCACTGAGCACCCAGCACCCTGAGCACTGAGCACCCTGAGGACTGAGCACCCAGCACCCTGAGTACTGAGCACCCAGCATCCTGAGTACTGATCACCGATCACCCTGAGCACTGAGCACACAGCAACCCGAGCACTGAGCCCCCAGCACCCTGAGTACTGAGCACCCTGAGTACTGAGCACACAGCACCCTGAGTACTGAGCACCCTGAGTACTGAGCACCCTGAGTACTGAGCACCCAGCACCCTGAGTACTGAGCACCCTGAGTACTGAGCACCCAGCATCCTGAGTACTGAGCACCGATCACCCTGAGCACTGAGCACCCAGCAACCCGAGCACTGAGCACCCAGCACCCTGAGTACTGAGCACCCTGAGTACTGAGCACCCAGCACCCTGAGCACTGAGCACCCAGCACCCTGAGTACTGAGCACCGAGCACCCTGAGTACTGAGCACCCAGCACCCTGAGCACTGAGCACCCAGCACCCTGAGTACTGAGCACCGAGCACCCTGAGTACTGAGCACCCAGCACCCTGAGTACTGAGCACCAAGCACCCTGAGTACTGAGCACCGAGCACCCCGAGTAGTGAGCACCCAGCACCCTGAGCACTGAGCACCCAGCACCCTGAGTACTGAGCACCCAGCACCCTGAGTACTGAGCACCCAGTACCCCGAGCACTGAGCACCCTGAGTACTGAGCACCCAGCACCCTGAGTACTGAGCACTAAGCACCCAGAGCGCTGAGCACCCAGCACCCCAAGCACGGAGCACCCAGGACCCCGAGCACTGAGTACTGAGCACCCAGCACCCTGATTACTGAGCACCGAGCTCCCCGAGCACTGAGCACCCTGAGTACTGAGCACCCAGCACCCCGATCACAGAGCACCCAGCACCCGCAGCACTGAGCAGCCAGCACCCCGAGCACTGAGCACCCAGCACCCTGAGTACTGAGCACCCTGAGGACTGAGCACCGATCACCCTGAGCACTGAGTACCCAGCACCCTGAGTACTGAGCACCCAGTACCCTGAGTACTGAGCACCTAGCACCCCGAGCACTGAGCACCCAGCACCCTGAGCACTGAGCACCCAGCACCCTGAGTACTGAGCACCCAGCACCCTGAGCACTGAGCACACAACACCCTGAGTACTGAGCACCCAGCACCCTGAGTACTGAGCACCCAGCACCCTGAGTACTGAGCACCCAGCACCCTGAGCACTGAGCACCCAGCACCCTGAGTACGGAGCACCCAGCACCCTGAGTACTTAGCACCCAGCACCCTGAGCACTGAGCACCCAGCACCCTGAGTACTGAGCACCGAGCACCCTGAGTACTGAGCACCCCACACCCTGAGTACTGAGCACCCAGCACCCTGAGTACTGAGCACCGAGCACCCCGAGTACTGAGCACCAAGCACCCTGAGCACTGAGCACCCAGCACCCTGAGTACTGAGCACCCAGCACCCTGAGAACTGAGCACCCAGCACCCCGAGCACTGAGCACCCTGAGTACTGAGCACTAAGCACCCAGAGCGCTGAGCACCCAGCACCCCAAGCACGGAGCACCCAGGACCCCGAGCACTGAGTACTGAGCACCCAGCACCCTGAGTACTGAGCACCGAGCTCCCCGAGTACTGAGCACCCTGCGTACTGAGCACCCAGCACCCCGATCACAGAGCACCCAGCACCCTCAGCACTGAGCACCCAGCACCCCGAGCACTGAGCACCCAGCACCCTGAGTACTGAGCACCGAGCATCCGGAGTACTGAGCACCCTGCACCCCGAGCACTGAGCACCCAGCACCCTCAGCACTGAGCACCCAGCACCCCGAGCACTGAGCACCCAGCACCCTGAGTACTGAGCACCGAGCATCCGGAGTACTGAGCACCCTGCACCCCGAGCACTGAGCACCCAGCACCCTGAGTACTGAGCACCCAGCACCCTGAGTACTGAGCACCCAGCACCCTGAGTACTGAGCACCGAGCATCCGGAGTACTGAGCACCCTGCACCCCGAGCACTGAGCACCCAGCACCCTGAGCACTGAGCACCCTGAGGACTGAGCACCCAGCACCCTGAGTACTGAGCACCCAGCATCCTGAGTACTGAGCACCGATCACCCTGAGCACTGAGCACCCAGCAACCCGAGCACTGAGCACCCAGCACCCTGAGTACTGAGCACCCTGAGTACTGAGCACCCAGCACCCTGAGTACTGAGCACCCTGAGTACTGAGCACCCAGCACCCTGAGCACTGAGCACCCAGCACCCTGAGTACTGAGCACCCAGCACCCTGAGCACTGAGAACCCAGCACCCTGAGTACGGAGCACCCAGCACCCTGAGTACTTAGCACCCAGCACCCTGAGCACTGAGCACCCAGCACCCTGAGTACTGAGCACCGAGCACCCTGAGCACTGAGAACCCAGCACCCTGAGCACTGAGCACCCAGCACCCCAAGCACTGAGCACCCAGCACCCTGAGCACTGAGCACCCAGCACCCTGAGCACTGAGCACCCAGCACCCTGAGCACTGAGCACCCAGCACCCTGAGTACTGAGCACCCAACGTACTGAGCACCGAACACCCCTAGCACTGAGCACCCAGCACCCTGAGTACTGAGCACCCAGCACCCTGAGCACAGAGAACCCAGCACCCTGAGCACTGAGCACCCAGCACCCCAAGCACTGAGCACCCAGCAACCTGAGCACTGAGCACCCAGCACCCTGAGCACTGAGCACCCAGCACCCTGAGCACTGAGCACCCAGCACCCTGAGTACTGAGCACCCAACGTACTGAGCACCGAGCACCCCTAGCACTGAGCACCCAGCACCCTGAGTACTGAGCACCCAGCACCCTGAGTACTGAGCACCCAGCACCCCGAGCACTGAGCACCCAGCACCCCGAGCACTGAGCACTGAGCACCCTGAGTACTGAGCACTGAGCACCCTTAGTACTGAGCACCGAGCACCCTGAGTACTGAGCACCCAACACCCTGAGCACTGAGCACGGAGCACCCAGAGGACTGAGCACCCAGAACCGTGAGCACTGAGCAGCCAGCACCTTGAGTACTGAGCACCGAGCACCCCGAGCACTGAGCACACAGCACCCTGAGTCCTGAGCACCCAGCACCCTGAGCACTGAGCACCCAGCACCCCGAGCACTGAGCACCCAGCACCCTGAGTACTGAGCACACAGCACCCTGAGTACTGAGCATCCAGTACCCCGAGCACTGAGCACCCAACACCCTGAGCACTGAGCACCCAGCACCCTGAGTACTGAGCACCCAGCACCCCGAGCACTGAGCATCCAGCACCCTGAGTACTGAGCACTCAGCACCCTGAGTACTGAGCACCGAGCACCCCGAGCACTGAGCACCCAGCATCCTGAGCACTGAGCACTCTGAGGACTGATCAACCAGCACCGTGAGTACTGAGCACCCAGCTCCCTGAGTACTGAGCACCCAGCATCCTGAGTACTGAGCACCGATCACCCTGAGCACTGAGCACCCAGCACCCCGAGCACTGAGCACCCAGCACCCTGAGTACTGAGCACCCTGAGTACTGAGCACCCAGCACCCCGAGCACTGAGCACCCAGCACCCCGAGTACTGAGCACCCTGAGTACTGAGCACCCAGCACCCTGAGTACTGAGCACCCTGAGTACTGAGCACCCAGCACCCTGAGCACTGAGCACCCAGCACCCTGAGTACTGAGCACCCAGCACCCTGAGCACTAAGCACCCAGCACCCTGAGTACTGAGCACCCAGCACCCTGAGTACTTAGCACCGAGCACCCTGAGTACTGAGGACCCAGCACCCTGAGTACTGAGCACCCAGCACCCTGAGTACTGAGCACCGAGCACCCCGAGTACTGAGTACCCAGCACACTGAGCACTGAGAACCCAGCACCCTGAGCACTGAGCACCCAGCACCCCAAGCACTGAGCACCCAGCACCCTGAGTACTGAGCACCCTGAGTACTGAGCACCCAGCACCCCGAGCACTGAGCACCCAGCACCCTGAGTACTGAGCACCCAGCACCCTGAGTACTGAGCACCCTGAGTACTGAGCACCCAGCACCCTGAGCACTGAGCACCCAGCACCCTGAGTACTGAGCACCCAGCACCCAGAGCACTGAGCACCCAGCACCCTGAGTCATGAGCACCCAGCACCCTGAGTACTTAGCACCCAGCACACTGAGCACTGAGCACCCAGCACCCCGAGTACTGAGCACCCAGCACAGTGAGTACTGAGCACCCAGCACCCTGAGTACTGAGCACCCAGCACCCTGAGCACTGAGCACAAAGCACGCTGAGTACTGAGCACTGAGCACCGTGAGTACTGAGCACCGAGGACCCTGAGCACTGAGCACCCAGCACGCTGAGTACTGAGCACCCAGCACCCTGAGTACTGAGCAGCCAGCACCCTGAGTACTGAGCACTGAGCACTGAGCACCCTGAGCACTGAGCACCCAGCACCCCGAGCACTGAGCACTGAGCACCCTGAGTACTGAGCACTGAGCACTCTGAGTACTGAGCACCCAGCACCCTGAGTACTGAGCACCCAGCACCCCGAGCACTGAGCACCGGGCACCCCGAGCACTGAGCACCCAGCACCCTGAGTACTGAGCACCCAGCACCCTGAGTACTGAGTACTGAGCACTGAGCACCCTGAGCACTGAGCACCCAGCATCCTGAGCACTGAGTACTGAGCACCCAGCACCCTGAGCACTGAGAACCCAGCACCCTGAGTACTGAGCACCCAGCACCAGGAGCACTGAGCACCCAGCACCCCGAGCACTGAGCACTTAGCACCCTTAGTACTGAGCACCGAGCACCCTGAGTACTGAGCACCCAGCACCCTGAGCACTGAGCACGGAGCACCCCGAGGACTGAGCACCCAGCACCGTGAGCACTGAGCACCCAGCACCTTAAGTACTGAGCACCGAGCACCCCGAGCACTGAGCACCCAGCACCCTAAGTACTGAGCACCCAGCACCCCGAGCACTGAGCACCCAGCACCCCGAGCACTGAGCACCCAGCACCCTGAGTACTGAGCACCCAGCACCCTGAGTACTGAGCACCCAGCACTCCGAGCACTGAGCACACAGCACCCTGAGTCCTGAGCACCCAACACCCTGAGTACTTAGCACCCAGCACACTGAGCACTGAGCACCCAGCACCCTGAGTACTGAGCACCGAGCACCCTGAGTACTGAGCACCCAGCACCCTGAGTACTGAGCACCCAGCACCCTGAGTACTGAGCACCGAGCATCCGGAGTACTGAGCACACTGCACCCCGAGCACTGAGCACCCAGCACCCTGAGCACTGAGCACCCTGAGGACTGAGCACCCAGCACCCTGAGTACTGAGCACCCAGCATCCTGAGTACTGAGCACCGATCACCCTGAGCACTGAGCACCCAGCAACCCGAGCACTGAGCACCCAGCACCCTGAGTACTGAGCACCCTATGTACTGAGCACCCAGCACCCCGAGCACTGAGCACCCAGCAACCCGAGCACTGAGCACCCAGCACCCTGAGTACTGAGCACCCTGAGTACTGAGCACCCAGCAGCCTGAGTACTGAGCACCCTGAGTACTGAGCACCCAGCACCCTGAGCACTGAGCACCCAGCACCCTGAGTACTGAGCACCCAACGTACTGAGCACCGAACACCCCTAGCACTGAGCACCCAGCACCCTGAGTACTGAGCACCCAGCACCCTGAGCACTGAGAACCCACCACCCTGAGCACTGAGCACCCAGCACCCCAAGCACTGAGCACCCAGCAACCTGAGTACTGAGCACCCAGCACCCTGAGTACTGAGCACCCAGTACCCCGAGCACTGAGCACCCTGAGTACTGAGCACCCAGCACCCTGAGTACTGAGCACTAAGCACCCAGAGCGCTGAGCACCCAGCACCCCAAGCACGGAGCACCCAGGACCCCGAGCACTGAGTACTGAGCACCCAGCACCCTGATTACTGAGCACCGAGCTCCCCGAGCACTGAGCACCCTGAGTACTGAGCACCCAGCACCCCGATCACAGAGCACCCAGCACCCTCAGCACTGAGCAGCCAGCACCCCGAGCACTGAGCACCCAGCACCCTGAGTACTGAGCACCCTGAGGACTGAGCACCGATCACCCTGAGCACTGAGCACCCAGCACCCTGAGTACTGAGCACCCAGTACCCTGAGTACTGAGCACCGAGCACCCCGAGCACTGAGCACCCAGCACCCTGAGCACTGAGCACCCAGCACCCTGAGTACTGAGCACCCAGCACCCTGAGCACTGAGCACCCAACACCCTGAGTACTGAGCACCCAGCACCCTTAGTACTGAGCACCGAGCACCCTGAGTACTGAGCACCCAGCACCCTGAGCACTGAGCACGGAGCACCCCGAGGACTGAGCACCCAGCACCGTGAGCACTGAGCACCCAGCACCTTAAGTACTGAGCACCGAGCACCCCGAGCACTAAGCACCCAGCACCCTAAGTACTGAGCATCCAGCACCCTGAGCACTGAGCACCCAGCACCCCGAGCACTGAGCACCCAGCACCCTGAGTGCTGAGCACCCAGCACCCTGAGTACTGAGCACCCAGCACTCCGAGCACTGAGCACACAGCACCCTGAGTCCTGAGCACCCAGCACCCTGAGTACTTAGCACCCAGCACACTGAGCACTGAGCACCCAGCACCCTGAGTACTGAGCACCCAGCACCCTGAGTACTGAGCACCGAGCATCCGGAGTACTGAGCACACTGCACCCCGAGCACTGAGCACCCAGCACCCTGAGCACTGAGCACCCTGAGGACTGAGCACCCAGCACCCTGAGTACTGAGCACCCAGCATCCTGAGTACTGAGCACCGATCACCCTGAGCACTGAGCACCCAGCAACCCGAGCACTGAGCACCCAGCACCCTGAGTACTGAGCACCCTATGTACTGAGCACCCAGCACCCCGAGCACTGAGCACCCAGCAACCCGAGCACTGAGCACCCAGCACCCTGAGTACTGAGCACCCTGAGTACTGAGCACCCAGCAGCCTGAGTACTGAGCACCCTGAGTACTGAGCACCCAGCACCCTGAGCACTGAGCACCCAGCACCCTGAGTACTGAGCACCCAACGTACTGAGCACCGAACACCCCTAGCACTGAGCACCCAGCACCCTGAGTACTGAGCACCCAGCACCCTGAGCACTGAGAACCCACCACCCTGAGCACTGAGCACCCAGCACCCCAAGCACTGAGCACCCAGCAACCTGAGTACTGAGCACCCAGCACCCTGAGTACTGAGCACCCAGTACCCCGAGCACTGAGCACCCTGAGTACTGAGCACCCAGCACCCTGAGTACTGAGCACTAAGCACCCAGAGCGCTGAGCACCCAGCACCCCAAGCACGGAGCACCCAGGACCCCGAGCACTGAGTACTGAGCACCCAGCACCCTGATTACTGAGCACCGAGCTCCCCGAGCACTGAGCACCCTGAGTACTGAGCACCCAGCACCCCGATCACAGAGCCCCCAGCACCCTCAGCACTGAGCAGCCAGCACCCCGAGCACTGAGCACCCAGCACCCTGAGTACTGAGCACCCTGAGGACTGAGCACCGATCACCCTGAGCACTGAGCACCCAGCACCCTGAGTACTGAGCACCCAGTACCCTGAGTACTGAGCACCGAGCACCCCGAGCACTGAGCACCCAGCACCCTGAGCACTGAGCACCCAGCACCCTGAGTACTGAGCACCCAGCACCCTGAGCACTGAGCACCCAACACCCTGAGTACTGAGCACCCAGCACCCTGAGTACTGAGCACCCAGCACCCTGAGTACTGAGCACCCAGCACCCTGAGCACTGAGCACCCAGCACCCTGAGTACGGAGCACCCAGCACACTGAGTACTTAGCACCCAGCACCCTGAGCACTGAGCACCCAGCACCCTGAGTACTGAGCACCGAGCACCCTGAGTACTGAGCACCCCACACCCTGAGTACTGAGCACCCAGCACCCTGAGTACTGAGCACCGAGCACCCCGAGTACTGAGCACCCAGCACCCTGAGCACTGAGCACCCAGCACCCTGAGTACTGAGCACCCAGCACCCTGAGAACTGAGCACCCAGCACCCCGAGCACTGAGCACCCTGAGTACTGAGCACTAAGCACCCAGAGCGCTGAGCACCCAGCACCCCAAGCACGGAGCACCCAGGACCCCGAGCACTGAGTACTGAGCACCCAGCACCCTGAGTACTGAGCACCGAGCTCCCCGAGCACTGAGCACCCTGCGTACTGAGCACCCAGCACCCCGATCACAGAGCACCCAGCACCCTCAGCACTGAGCACCCAGCACCCCGAGCACTGAGCACCCAGCACCCTGAGTACTGAGCACCGAGCATCCGGAGTACTGAGCACCCTGCACCCCGAGCACTGAGCACCCAGCACCCTGAGCAATGAGCACCCAGCACCCCAAGCACTGAGCACCCAGCACCCTGAGTACTGAGTACTGAGCTCCCTGAGTACTGAGCAACCAGGACCCTGAGCACTGAGCACCCAGCACCCTGAGTACTGAGCACCGAGCACCCCGAGCACGGAGCACCCAGCACCCTGAGCAATGAGCACCCAGCACCAAGAGTACTGAGCACCGAGCATCCTGAGCACTGAGCACCGAGCACCCCGAGCACTGAGCACCCAGCACCCTGAGTACTGAGCACCCTGCACCAAGAGTACTGAGCACCGAGCACCCCGAGCACTGAGCACCCAGCACCCTGAGTAATGAGCACCCATCACCCTGAGTAATGAGCACCCAGCACCCCGAGCACTGAGCACCCAGCACCCTGAGTACTGAGCACCCTGCACCAAGAGTACTGAGCACCGAGCACCCCGAGCACTGAGCACCCAGCACCCTGAGTAAAGAGCACCCAGCACCCTGAGTAATGAGCACCCAGCACCCCGAGTACTGAGCACCCAGCACCCTGAGTAATGAGCACCCAGCACCCCGAGTACTGAGCACCCAGCACAGTGAGTACTGAGCACCCAGCACCCTGAGTACTGAGCACCCAGCACCCTGAGCACTGAGCACAAAGCACGCTGAGTACTGAGCACTGAGCACCGTGAGTACTGAGCACCGAGGACCCTGAGCACTGAGCACCCAGCACGCTGAGTACTGAGCACCCTGAGGACTGAGCACCGATCACCCTGAGCACTGAGCACCCAGCACCCTGAGTACTGAGCAGCCAGCACCCCGAGCACTGAGCACCCAGCACCCTGAGTACTGAGCACCCTGAGGACTGAGCACCGATCACCCTGAGCACTGAGCACCCAGCACCCTGAGTACTGAGCACCCAGTACCCTGAGTTCTGAGCACCGAGCACCCCGAGCACTGAGCACCCAGCACCCTGAGCACTGAGCACCCAGCACCCTGAGTACTGAGCACCCAGCACCCTGAGCACTGAGCACCCAACACCCTGAGTACTGAGCACCCAGCACCCTGAGTACTGAGCACCCAGCACCCTGAGTACTGAGCACCCAGCACCCTGAGCACTGAGCACCCAGCACCCTGAGTACGGAGCACCCAGCACCCTGAGTACTTAGCACCCAGCACCCTGAGCACTGAGCACCCAGCACCCTGAGTACTGAGCACCGAGCACCCTGAGTACTGAGCACCCCACACCCTGAGTACTGAGCACCCAGCACCCTGAGTACTGAGCACCGAGCACCCCGAGTACTGAGCACCCAGCACCCTGAGCACTGAGCACCCAGCACCCTGAGTACTGAGCACTAAGCACCCAGAGCGCTGAGCACCCAGCACCCCAAGCACGGAGCACCCAGGACCCCGAGCACTGAGTACTGAGCACCCAGCACCCTGATTACTGAGCACCGAGCTCCCCGAGCACTGAGCACCCTGAGTACTGAGCACCCAGCACCCTGAGTACTGAGCACCGAGCACCCCGAGTACTGAGCACCCAGCACCCTGAGTACTGAGCACCCAGCACCCTGAGTACTGAGCACTAAGCACCCAGAGCACTGAGCACCCAGCACCCCAAGCACGGAGCACCCAGGACCCCGAGCACTGAGTACTGAGCACCCAGCACCCTGATTACTGAGCACCGAGCTCCCCGAGCACTGAGCACCCTGAGTACTGAGCACCCAGCACCCCGATCACAGAGCACCCAGCACCCTCAGCACTGAGCAGCCAGCACCCCGAGCACTGAGCACCCAGCACCCTGAGTACTGAGCACCCTGAGGACTGAGCACCGATCACCCTGAGCACTGAGCACCCAGCACCCTGAGTACTGAGCACCCAGTACCCTGAGTACTGAGCACCGAGCACCCCGAGCACTGAGCACCCAGCACCCTGAGCACTGAGCACCCAGCACCCTGAGTACTGAGCACCCAGCACCCTGAGCACTGAGCACCCAACACCCTGAGTACTGAGCACCCAGCACCCTGAGTACTGAGCACCCAGCACCCTGAGTACTGAGCACCCAGCACCCTGAGTACTGAGCAGCCAGCACCCTGAGTACTGAGCACTGAGCACTGAGCACCCTGAGCACTGAGCACCCAGCACCCCGAGCACTGAGCACTGAGCACCCTGAGTACTGAGCACTGAGCACTCTGAGTACTGAGCACCCAGCACCCTGAGTACTGAGCACCTAGCACCCCGAGCACTGAGCACCGGGCACCCCGAGCACTGAGCACCCAGCACCCTGAGTACTGAGCACCCAGCACCCTGAGTACTGAGTACTGAGCACTGAGCACCCTGAGCACTGAGCAGCCAGCATCCTGAGCACTGAGTACTGAGCACCCAGCACCCTGAGCACTGAGAACCCAGCACCCTGAGTACTGAGCACCCAGCACCAGGAGCACTGAGCACCCAGCACCCCGAGCACTGAGCACTTAGCACCCTTAGTACTGAGCACCGAGCACCCTGAGTACTGAGCACCCAGCACCCTGAGCACTGAGCACGGAGCACCCCGAGGACTGAGCACCCAGCACCGTGAGCACTGAGCACCCAGCACCTTAAGTACTGAGCACCGAGCACCCCGAGCACTGAGCACCCAGCACCCTAAGTACTGAGCATCCAGCACCCTGAGCACTGAGCACCCAGCACCCCGAGCACTGAGCACCCAGCACCCTGAGTACTGAGCACCCAGCACCCTGAGTACTGAGCACCCAGCACTCCGAGCACTGAGCACACAGCACCCTGAGTCCTGAGCACCCAACACCCTGAGTACTTAGCACCCAGCACACTGAGCACTGAGCACCCAGCACCCTGAGTACTGAGAACCGAGCACCCTGAGTACTGAGCACCCAGCACCCTGAGTACTGAGCACCCAGCACCCTGAGTACTGAGCACCGAGCATCCGGAGTACTGAGCACACTGCACCCCGAGCACTGAGCACCCAGCACCCTGAGCACTGAGCACCCTGAGGACTGAGCACCCAGCACCCTGAGTACTGAGCACCCAGCATCCTGAGTACTGAGCACCGATCACCCTGAGCACTGAGCACCCAGCAACCCGAGCACTGAGCACCCAGCACCCTGAGTACTGAGCACCCTATGTACTGAGCACCCAGCACCCCGAGCACTGAGCACCCAGCAACCCGAGCACTGAGCACCCAGCACCCTGAGTACTGAGCACCCTGAGTACTGAGCACCCAGCAGCCTGAGTACTGAGCACCCTGAGTACTGAGCACCCAGCACCCTGAGCACTGAGCAACCAGCACCCTGAGTACTGAGCACCCAACGTACTGAGCACCGAACACCCCTAGCACTGAGCACCCAGCACCCTGAGTACTGAGCACCCAGCACCCTGAGCACTGAGAACCCACCACCCTGAGCACTGAGCACCCAGCACCCCAAGCACTGAGCACCCAGCAACCTGAGTACTGAGCACCCAGCACCCTGAGTACTGAGTACCCAGTACCCCGAGCACTGAGCACCCTGAGTACTGAGCACCCAGCACCCTGAGTACTGAGCACTAAGCACCCAGAGCGCTGAGCACCCAGCACCCCAAGCACGGAGCACCCAGGACCCCGAGCACTGAGTACTGAGCACCCAGCACCCTGATTACTGAGCACCGAGCTCCCCGAGCACTGAGCACCCTGAGTACTGAGCACCCAGCACCCCGATCACAGAGCACCCAGCACCCTCAGCACTGAGCAGCCAGCACCCCGAGCACTGAGCACCCAGCACCCTGAGTACTGAGCACCCTGAGGACTGAGCACCGATCACCCTGAGCACTGAGCACCCAGCACCCTGAGTACTGAGCACCCAGTACCCTGAGTACTGAGCACCGAGCACCCCGAGCACTGAGCACCCAGCACCCTGAGCACTGAGCACCCAGCACCCTGAGTACTGAGCACCCAGCACCCTGAGCACTGAGCACCCAACACCCTGAGTACTGAGCACCCAGCACCCTGAGTACTGAGCACCCAGCACCCTGAGTACTGAGCACCCAGCACCCTGAGCACTGAGCACCCAGCACCCTGAGTACGGAGCACCCAGCACCCTGAGTACTTAGCACCCAGCACCCTGAGCACTGAGCACCCAGCACCCTGAGTACTGAGCACCGAGCACCCTGAGTACTGAGCACCCCACACCCTGAGTACTGAGCACCCAGCACCCTGAGTACTGAGCACCGAGCACCCCGAGTACTGAGCACCCAGCACCCTGAGCACTGAGCACCCAGCACCCTGAGTACTGAGCACTAAGCACCCAGAGCGCTGAGCACCCAGCACCCCAAGCACGGAGCACCCAGGACCCCGAGCACTGAGTACTGAGCACCCAGCACCCTGATTACTGAGCACCGAGCTCCCCGAGCACTGAGCACCCTGAGTACTGAGCACCCAGCACCCTGAGTACTGAGCACCGAGCACCCCGAGTACTGAGCACCCAGCACCCTGAGTACTGAGCACCCAGCACCCTGAGTACTGAGCACTAAGCACCCAGAGCGCTGAGCACCCAGCACCCCAAGCACGGAGCACCCAGGACCCCGAGCACTGAGTACTGAGCACCCAGCACCCTGATTACTGAGCACCGAGCTCCCCGAGCACTGAGCACCCTGAGTACTGAGCACCCAGCACCCCGATCACAGAGCACCCAGCACCCTCAGCACTGAGCAGCCAGCACCCCGAGCACTGAGCACCCAGCACCCTGAGTACTGAGCACCCTGAGGACTGAGCACCGATCACCCTGAGCACTGAGCACCCAGCACCCTGAGTACTGAGCACCCAGTACCCTGAGTACTGAGCACCGAGCACCCCGAGCACTGAGCACCCAGCACCCTGAGCACTGAGCACCCAGCACCCTGAGTACTGAGCACCCAGCACCCTGAGCACTGAGCACCCAACACCCTGAGTACTGAGCACCCAGCACCCTGAGTACTGAGCACCCAGCACCCTGAGTACTGAGCACCCAGCACCCTGAGCACTGAGCACCCAGCACCCTGAGTACGGAGCACCCAGCACCCTGAGTACTTAGCACCCAGCACCCTGAGCACTGAGCACCCAGCACCCTGAGTACTGAGCACCGAGCACCCTGAGTACTGAGCACCCCACACCCTGAGTACTGAGCACCCAGCACCCTGAGTACTGAGCACCGAGCACCCCGAGTACTGAGCACCCAGCACCCTGAGCACTGAGCACCCAGCACCCTGAGTACTGAGCACCCAGCACCCTGAGAACTGAGCACCCAGCACCCCGAGCACTGAGCACCCTGAGTACTGAGCACTAAGCACCCAGAGCGCTGAGCACCCAGCACCCCAAGCACGGAGCACCCAGGACCCCGAGCACTGAGTACTGAGCACCCAGCACCCTGAGTACTGAGCACCGAGCTCCCCGAGCACTGAGCACCCTGCGTACTGAGCACCCAGCACCCCGATCACAGAGCACCCAGCACCCTCAGCACTGAGCACCCAGCACCCCGAGCACTGAGCACCCAGCACCCTGAGTACTGAGCACCGAGCATCCGGAGTACTGAGCACCCTGCACCCCGAGCACTGAGCACCCAGCACCCTGAGCAATGAGCACCCAGCACCCCAAGCACTGAGCACCCAGCACCCTGAGTACTGAGTACTGAGCTCCCTGAGTACTGAGCAACCAGGACCCTGAGCACTGAGCACCCAGCACCCTGAGTACTGAGCACCGAGCACCCCGAGCACGGAGCACCCAGCACCCTGAGCAATGAGCACCCAGCACCAAGAGTACTGAGCACCGAGCATCCTGAGCACTGAGCACCGAGCACCCCGAGCACTGAGCACACAGCACCCTGAGTACTGAGCACCCTGCACCAAGAGTACTGAGCACCGAGCACCCCGAGCACTGAGCACCCAGCACCCTGAGTAATGAGCACCCAGCACCCTGAGTAATGAGCACCTAGCACCCCGAGCACTGAGCACCCAGCACCCTGAGCAATGAGCACCCAGCACCCCAAGCACTGAGCACCCAGCACCCTGAGTACTGAGTACTGAGCTCCCTGAGTACTGAGCAACCAGGACCCTGAGCACTGAGCACCCAGCACCCTGAGTACTGAGCACCGAGCACCCCGAGCACGGAGCACCCAGCACCCTGAGCAATGAGCACCCAGCACCAAGAGTACTGAGCACCGAGCATCCTGAGCACTGAGCACCGAGCACCCCGAGCACTGAGCACACAGCACCCTGAGTACTGAGCACCCTGCACCAAGAGTACTGAGCACCGAGCACCCCGAGCACTGAGCACCCAGCACCCTGAGTAATGAGCACCCAGCACCCTGAGTAATGAGCACCCAGCACCCCGAGCACTGAGCACCCAGCACCCTGAGTACTGAGCACCCTGCACCAAGAGTACTGAGCACCGAGCACCCCGAGCACTGAGCACCCAGCACCCTGAGTAATGAGCACCCAGCACCCTGAGTAATGAGCACCCAGCACCC
The DNA here is from genome assembly GCF_018167655.1 of Microtus oregoni. Lineage (NCBI taxonomy): Eukaryota > Metazoa > Chordata > Mammalia > Rodentia > Cricetidae > Microtus > Microtus oregoni. The sequence goes on from NW_024543366.1 coordinate 64,816, forward strand.
CGAGTACTGAGCACCCAGCACCCTGAGTAATGAGCACCCAGCACCCCGAGTACTGAGCACCCAGCACAGTGAGTACTGAGCACCCAGCACCCTGAGTACTGAGCACCCAGCACCCTGAGCACTGAGCACAAAGCACGCTGAGTACTGAGCACTGAGCACCGTGAGTACTGAGCACCGAGGACCCTGAGCACTGAGCACCCAGCACGCTGAGTACTGAGCACCCAGCACCCTGAGTACTGAGCAGCCAGCACCCTGAGTACTGAGCACTGAGCACTGAGCACCCTGAGCACTGAGCACCCAGCACCCCGAGCACTGAGCACTGAGCACCCTGAGTACTGAGCACTGAGCACTCTGAGTACTGAGCACCCAGCACCCTGAGTACTGAGCACCCAGCACCCCGAGCACTGAGCACCGGGCACCCCGAGCACTGAGCACCCAGCACCCTGAGTACTGAGCACCCAGCACCCTGAGTACTGAGTACTGAGCACTGAGCACCCTGAGCACTGAGCACCCAGCATCCTGAGCACTGAGTACTGAGCACCCAGCACCCTGAGCACTGAGAACCCAGCACCCTGAGTACTGAGCACCCAGCACCAGGAGCACTGAGCACCCAGCACCCCGAGCACTGAGCACTTAGCACCCTTAGTACTGAGCACCGAGCACCCTGAGTACTGAGCACCCAGCACCCTGAGCACTGAGCACGGAGCACCCCGAGGACTGAGCACCCAGCACCGTGAGCACTGAGCACCCAGCACCTTAAGTACTGAGCACCGAGCACCCCGAGCACTGAGCACCCAGCACCCTAAGTACTGAGCATCCAGCACCCTGAGCACTGAGCACCCAGCACCCCGAGCACTGAGCACCCAGCACCCTGAGTACTGAGCACCCAGCACCCTGAGTACTGAGCACCCAGCACTCCGAGCACTGAGCACACAGCACCCTGAGTCCTGAGCACCCAGCACCCTGAGTACTTACCACCCAGCACACTGAGCACTGAGCACCCAGCACCCTGAGTACTGAGCACCGAGCACCCTGAGTACTGAGCACCCAGCACCCTGAGTACTGAGCACCCAGCACCCTGAGTACTGAGCACCGAGCATCCGGAGTACTGAGCACACTGCACCCCGAGCACTGAGCACCCAGCACCCTGAGCACTGAGCACCCTGAGGACTGAGCACCCAGCACCCTGAGTACTGAGCACCCAGCATCCTGAGTACTGAGCACCGATCACCCTGAGCACTGAGCACCCAGCAACCCGAGCACTGAGCACCCAGCACCCTGAGTACTGAGCACCCTATGTACTGAGCACCCAGCACCCCGAGCACTGAGCACCCAGCAACCCGAGCACTGAGCACGCAGCACCCTGAGTACTGAGCACCCTGAGTACTGAGCACCCAGCAGCCTGAGTACTGAGCACCCTGAGTACTGAGCACCCAGCACCCTGAGCACTGAGCACCCAGCACCCTGAGTACTGAGCACCCAACGTACTGAGCACCGAACACCCCTAGCACTGAGCACCCAGCACCCTGAGTACTGAGCACCGAGCACCCCGAGTACTGAGCACCCAGCACCCTGAGTACTGAGCACCCAGCACCCTGAGTACTGAGCACTAAGCACCCAGAGCGCTGAGCACCCAGCACCCCAAGCACGGAGCACCCAGGACCCCGAGCACTGAGTACTGAGCACCCAGCACCCTGATTACTGAGCACCGAGCTCCCCGAGCACTGAGCACCCTGAGTACTGAGCACCCAGCACCCCGATCACAGAGCACCCAGCACCCTCAGCACTGAGCAGCCAGCACCCCGAGCACTGAGCACCCAGCACCCTGAGTACTGAGCACCCTGAGGACTGAGCACCGATCACCCTGAGCACTGAGCACCCAGCACCCTGAGTACTGAGCACCCAGTACCCTGAGTACTGAGCACCGAGCACCCCGAGCACTGAGCACCCAGCACCCTGAGCACTGAGCACCCAGCACCCTGAGTACTGAGCACCCAGCACCCTGAGCACTGAGCACCCAACACCCTGAGTACTGAGCACCCAGCACCCTGAGTACTGAGCACCCAGCACCCTGAGTACTGAGCACCCAGCACCCTGAGCACTGAGCACCCAGCACCCTGAGTACGGAGCACCCAGCACCCTGAGTACTTAGCACCCAGCACCCTGAGCACTGAGCACCCAGCACCCTGAGTACTGAGCACCGAGCACCCTGAGTACTGAGCACCCCACACCCTGAGTACTGAGCACCCAGCACCCTGAGTACTGAGCACCGAGCACCCCGAGTACTGAGCACCCAGCACCCTGAGCACTGAGCACCCAGCACCCTGAGTACTGAGCACCCAGCACCCTGAGAACTGAGCACCCAGCACCCCGAGCACTGAGCACCCTGAGTACTGAGCACTAAGCACCCAGAGCGCTGAGCACCCAGCACCCCAAGCACGGAGCACCCAGGACCCCGAGCACTGAGTACTGAGCACCCAGCACCCTGAGTACTGAGCACCGAGCTCCCCGAGCACTGAGCACCCTGCGTACTGAGCACCCAGCACCCCGATCACAGAGCACCCAGCACCCTCAGCACTGAGCACCCAGCACCCCGAGCACTGAGCACCCAGCACCCTGAGTACTGAGCACCGAGCATCCGGAGTACTGAGCACCCTGCACCCCGAGCACTGAGCACCCAGCACCCTGAGCAATGAGCACCCAGCACCCCAAGCACTGAGCACCCAGCACCCTGAGTACTGAGTACTGAGCTCCCTGAGTACTGAGCAACCAGGACCCTGAGCACTGAGCACCCAGCACCCTGAGTACTGAGCACCGAGCACCCCGAGCACGGAGCACCCAGCACCCTGAGCAATGAGCACCCAGCACCAAGAGTACTGAGCACCGAGCATCCTGAGCACTGAGCACCGAGCACCCCGAGCACTGAGCACACAGCACCCTGAGTACTGAGCACCCTGCACCAAGAGTACTGAGCACCGAGCACCCCGAGCACTGAGCACCCAGCACCCTGAGTAATGAGCACCCAGCACCCTGAGTAATGAGCACCTAGCACCCCGAGCACTGAGCACCCAGCACCCTGAGCAATGAGCACCCAGCACCCCAAGCACTGAGCACCCAGCACCCTGAGTACTGAGTACTGAGCTCCCTGAGTACTGAGCAACCAGGACCCTGAGCACTGAGCACCCAGCACCCTGAGTACTGAGCACCGAGCACCCCGAGCACGGAGCACCCAGCACCCTGAGCAATGAGCACCCAGCACCAAGAGTACTGAGCACCGAGCATCCTGAGCACTGAGCACCGAGCACCCCGAGCACTGAGCACACAGCACCCTGAGTACTGAGCACCCTGCACCAAGAGTACTGAGCACCGAGCACCCCGAGCACTGAGCACCCAGCACCCTGAGTAATGAGCACCCAGCACCCTGAGTAATGAGCACCCAGCACCCCGAGCACTGAGCACCCAGCACCCTGAGTACTGAGCACCCTGCACCAAGAGTACTGAGCACCGAGCACCCCGAGCACTGAGCACCCAGCACCCTGAGTAATGAGCACCCAGCACCCTGAGTAATGAGCACCCAGCACCCCGAGTACTGAGCACCCAGCACCCTGAGTAATGAGCACCCAGCACCCCGAGTACTGAGCACCCAGCACAGTGAGTACTGAGCACCCAGCACCCTGAGTACTGAGCACCCAGCACCCTGAGCACTGAGCACAAAGCACGCTGAGTACTGAGCACTGAGCACCGTGAGTACTGAGCACCGAGGACCCTGAGCACTGAGCACCCAGCACGCTGAGTACTGAGCACCCAGCACCCTGAGTACTGAGCAGCCAGCACCCTGAGTACTGAGCACTGAGCACTGAGCACCCTGAGCACTGAGCACCCAGCACCCCGAGCACTGAGCACTGAGCACCCTGAGTACTGAGCACTGAGCACTCTGAGTACTGAGCACCCAGCACCCTGAGTACTGAGCACCCAGCACCCCGAGCACTGAGCACCGGGCACCCCGAGCACTGAGCACCCAGCACCCTGAGTACTGAGCACCCAGCACCCTGAGTACTGAGTACTGAGCACTGAGCACCCTGAGCACTGAGCACCCAGCATCCTGAGCACTGAGTACTGAGCACCCAGCACCCTGAGCACTGAGAACCCAGCACCCTGAGTACTGAGCACCCAGCACCAGGAGCACTGAGCACCCAGCACCCCGAGCACTGAGCACTTAGCACCCTTAGTACTGAGCACCGAGCACCCTGAGTACTGAGCACCCAGCACCCTGAGCACTGAGCACGGAGCACCCCGAGGACTGAGCACCCAGCACCGTGAGCACTGAGCACCCAGCACCTTAAGTACTGAGCACCGAGCACCCCGAGCACTGAGCACCCAGCACCCTAAGTACTGAGCATCCAGCACCCTGAGCACTGAGCACCCAGCACCCCGAGCACTGAGCACCCAGCACCCTGAGTACTGAGCACCCAGCACCCTGAGTACTGAGCACCCAGCACTCCGAGCACTGAGCACACAGCACCCTGAGTCCTGAGCACCCAGCACCCTGAGTACTTACCACCCAGCACACTGAGCACTGAGCACCCAGCACCCTGAGTACTGAGCACCGAGCACCCTGAGTACTGAGCACCCAGCACCCTGAGTACTGAGCACCCAGCACCCTGAGTACTGAGCACCGAGCATCCGGAGTACTGAGCACACTGCACCCCGAGCACTGAGCACCCAGCACCCTGAGCACTGAGCACCCTGAGGACTGAGCACCCAGCACCCTGAGTACTGAGCACCCAGCATCCTGAGTACTGAGCACCGATCACCCTGAGCACTGAGCACCCAGCAACCCGAGCACTGAGCACCCAGCACCCTGAGTACTGAGCACCCTATGTACTGAGCACCCAGCACCCCGAGCACTGAGCACCCAGCAACCCGAGCACTGAGCACGCAGCACCCTGAGTACTGAGCACCCTGAGTACTGAGCACCCAGCAGCCTGAGTACTGAGCACCCTGAGTACTGAGCACCCAGCACCCTGAGCACTGAGCACCCAGCACCCTGAGTACTGAGCACCCAACGTACTGAGCACCGAACACCCCTAGCACTGAGCACCCAGCACCCTGAGTACTGAGCACCCAGGACCCTGAGTAATGAGCACCCAGCACCCCGAGCACTGAGCACCCAGCACCCTGAGTACTGAGCACCCTGCACCAAGAGTACTGAGCACCGAGCACCCCGAGCACTGAGCACCCAGCACCCTGAGTAATGAGCACCCAGCACCCTGAGTAATGAGCACCCAGCACCCCGAGTACTGAGCACCCAGCACCCTGAGTAATGAGCACCCAGCACCCCGAGTACTGAGCACCCAGCACAGTGAGTACTGAGCACCCAGCACCCTGAGTACTGAGCACCCAGCACCCTGAGCACTGAGCACAAAGCACGCTGAGTACTGAGCACTGAGCACCGTGAGTACTGAGCACCGAGGACCCTGAGCACTGAGCACCCAGCACGCTGAGTACTGAGCACCCAGCACCCTGAGTACTGAGCAGCCAGCACCCTGAGTACTGAGCACTGAGCACTGAGCACCCTGAGCACTGAGCACCCAGCACCCCGAGCACTGAGCACTGAGCACCCTGAGTACTGAGCACTGAGCACTCTGAGTACTGAGCACCCAGCACCCTGAGTACTGAGCACCCAGCACCCCGAGCACTGAGCACCGGGCACCCCGAGCACTGAGCACCCAGCACCCTGAGTACTGAGCACCCAGCACCCTGAGTACTGAGTACTGAGCACTGAGCACCCTGAGCACTGAGCACCCAGCATCCTGAGCACTGAGTACTGAGCACCCAGCACCCTGAGCACTGAGAACCCAGCACCCTGAGTACTGACCACCCAGCACCAGGAGCACTGAGCACCCAGCACCCCGAGCACTGAGCACTTAGCACCCTTAGTACTGAGCACCGAGCACCCTGAGTACTGAGCACCCAGCACCCTGAGCACTGAGCACGGAGCACCCCGAGGACTGAGCACCCAGCACCGTGAGCACTGAGCACCCAGCACCTTAAGTACTGAGCACCGAGCACCCCGAGCACTGAGCACCCAGCACCCTAAGTACTGAGCATCCAGCACCCTGAGCACTGAGCACCCAGCACCCCGAGCACTGAGCACCCAGCACCCTGAGTACTGAGCACCCAGCACCCTGAGTACTGAGCACCCAGCACTCCGAGCACTGAGCACACAGCACCCTGAGTCCTGAGCACCCAGCACCCTGAGTACTTAGCACCCAGCACACTGAGCACTGAGCACCCAGCACCCTGAGTACTGAGCACCGAGCACCCTGAGTACTGAGCACCCAGCACCCTGAGTACTGAGCACCCAGCACCCTGAGTACTGAGCACCGAGCATCCGGAGTACTGAGCACACTGCACCCCGAGCACTGAGCACCCAGCACCCTGAGCACTGAGCACCCTGAGGACTGAGCACCCAGCACCCTGAGTACTGAGCACCCAGCATCCTGAGTACTGAGCACCGATCACCCTGAGCACTGAGCACCCAGCAACCCGAGCACTGAGCACCCAGCACCCTGAGTACTGAGCACCCTATGTACTGAGCACCCAGCACCCCGAGCACTGAGCACCCAGCAACCCGAGCACTGAGCACCCAGCACCCTGAGTACTGAGCACCCTGAGTACTGAGCACCCAGCAGCCTGAGTACTGAGCACCCTGAGTACTGAGCACCCAGCACCCTGAGCACTGAGCACCCAGCACCCTGAGTACTGAGCACCCAACGTACTGAGCACCGAACACCCCTAGCACTGAGCACCCAGCACCCTGAGTACTGAGCACCCAGCACCCTGAGCACTGAGAACCCACCACCCTGAGCACTGAGCACCCAGCACCCCAAGCACTGAGCACCCAGCAACCTGAGCACTGAGCACCCAGCACCCTGAGCACTGAGCACCCACCACCCTGAGCACTGAGCACCCAGCACCCTGAGTACTGAGCACCCAACGTACTGAGCACCGAGCACCCCTAGCACTGAGCACCCAGCACCCCGAGCACTGAGCACCCAGCACCCCGAGCACTGAGCACTGAGCACCCTGAGTACTGGGCACTGAGCACCCTTAGTACTGAGCACCGAGCACCCTGAGTACTGAACACCCAACACCCTGAGCACTGAGCACGGAGCACCCCGAGGACTGAGCACCCAGAACCGTGAGCACTGAGCAGCCAGCACCTTGAGTACTGAGCACCGAGCACCCCGAGCACTGAGCACCCAGCACCCTGAGTCCTGAGCACCCAGCACCCTGAGCACTGAGCACCCAGCACCCCGAGCACTGAGCACCCAGCACCCTGAGTACTGAGCACACAGCACCCTGAGTACTGAGCACCCAGTACCCCGAGCACTGAGCAACCAACACCCTGAGCACTGAGCACCCAGCACCCTGAGTACTGAGCACCCAGCACCCCGAGCACTGAGCACCCAGCACCCTGAGTACTGAGCACACAGCACCCTGAGTACTGAGCACCGAGCACCCCGAGCACTGAGCACCCAGCATCCTGAGCACTGAGCACTCTGAGGACTGAGCAACCAGCACCGTGAGTACTGAGCACCCAGCACCCTGAGTACTGAGCACCCTGAGTACTGAGCACCCAGCACCCTGAGTACTGAGCACCCTGAGTACTGAGCACCCAGCACCCCGAGCACTGAGCACCCAGCACCCCGAGTACTGAGCACCCTGAGTACTGAGCACCCAGCACCCTGAGTACTGAGCACCCTGAGTACTGAGCACCCAGCACCCTGAGCACTGAGCACCCAGCACACTGAGTACTGAGCACCCAGCACCCTGAGCACTGAGCACCCAGCACCCTGAGTACTGAGCACCCAGCACCCTGAGTACTTAGCACCGAGCACCCTGAGTACTGAGGACCCAGCACCCTGAGTACTGAGCACCCAGCACCCTGAGTACTGAGCATCGAGCACCCCGAGTACTGAGTACCCAGCACTCTGAGCACTGAGAACACAGCACCCTGAGCACTGAGCACCCAGCACCCCAAGCACTGAGCACCCAGCACCCTGAGTACTGAGCACCCTGAGTACTGAGCACCCAGCACCCCGAGCACTGAGCACCCAGCACCCTGAGTACTGAGCACCCAGCACCCTGAGTACTGAGCACCCAGCACCCTGAGCACTGAGCACCCAGCACCCTGAGTCATGAGCACCCAGCACCCTGAGTACTTAGCACCCAGCACACTGAGCACTGAGCACCCAGCACCCTGAGTACTGAGCACCGAGCACCCTGAGTACTGAGCACGCAGTACCCTGAGTACTGAGCACCCAGCACCCTGAGTACTGAGCACCGAGCACCCTGAGTACTGAGCACCCAGCACCCGGAGCACTGAGCACCCAGCACCCTGAGTACTGAGCACCCAGCACCCTGAGCACTGAGCACCCAGCACCCTGAGTCATGAGCACCCAGCACCCTGAGTACTTAGCACCCAGCACACTGAGCACTGAGCACCCAGCACCCTGAGTACTGAGCACCGAGCACCCTGAGTACTGAGCACCCAGCACCCTGAGTACTGAGCACCCAGCACCCTGAGTACTGAGCACCGAGCATCCGGAGTTCGGAGCACCCTGCACCCCGAGCACTGAGCACCAAGCACCCTGAGCACTGAGCACCCTGAGGACTGAGCACCCAGCACCCTGAGTACTGAGCACCCAGCATCCTGAGTACTGAGCACCGATCACCCTGAGCACTGAGCACACAGCAACCCGAGCACTGAGCACCCAGCACCCTGAGTACTGAGCACCCTGAGTACTGAGCACACAGCACCCCGAGCACTGAGCACGCAGCAACCCGAGCACTGAGCACCCAGCACCCTGAGTACTGAGCACCCTGAGTACTGAGCACCCAGCACCTGAGTACTGAGCACCCTGAGTACTGAGCACCCTGAGTACTGAGCACCCAGCACCCTGAGTACTGAGCACCCTGAGTACTGAGCACCCAGCATCCTGAGTACTGAGCACCGATCACCCTGAGCACTGAGCACCCAGCAACCCGAGCACTGAGCACCCAGCACCCTGAGTACTGATCACCCTGAGTACTGAGCACCCAGCATCCTGAGCACTGAGCACCCAGCACCCTGAGTACTGAGCACCGAGCACCCTGAGTACTGAGCACCCAGCACCCTGAGCACTGAGCATCCAGCACCCTGAGTACTGAGCACCGAGCACCCTGAGTACTGAGCACCCAGCACCCTGGGTACTGAGCACCAAGCACCCTGAGTACTGAGCACCGAGCACCCCGAGTAGTGAGCACCCAGCACCCTGAGTACTGAGCACCCTGAGTACTGAGCACCCAGCACCCTGAGTAATGAGCACCCAGCACCCCGAGTACTGAGCACCCAGCACAGTGAGTACTGAGCACCCAGCACCCTGAGTACTGAGCACCCAGCACCCTGAGCACTGAGCACAAAGCACGCTGAGTACTGAGCACTGAGCACCGTGAGTACTGAGCACCGTGGACCCTGAGCACTGAGCACCCAGCACGCTGAGTACTGAGCACCCAGCACCCTGAGTTCTGAGCACTGAGCACTGAGCACCCAGCACCCTGAGTACTGAGCAGCCAGCACCCTGAGTACTGAGCACTGAGCACTGAGCACACTGAGCACTGAGCACCCAACACCCCGAGCACTGAGCACTGAGCACCCTGAGTACTGAACACTGAGCACTCTGAGTACTGAGCACCCAGCACCCTGAGTACTGAGCACCCAGCATCCTGAATACTGAGCACCGATCACCCTGAGCACTGAGCACCCAGCAACCCGAGCACTGAGAACCCAGCACCCTGAGTACTGAGCACCCTATGTACTGAGCACCCAGCACCCCGAGCACTGAGCACCCAGCAACCCGAGCACTGAGCACCCAGCACCCTGAGTACTGAGCACCCTGAGTACTGAGCACCCAGCAGCCTGAGTACTGAGCACCCTGAGTACTGAGCACCCAGCACCCTGAGCACTGAGCACCCAGCACCCTGAGTACTGAGCACCCAACGTACTGAGCACCGAACACCCCTAGCACTGAGCACCCAGCACCCTGAGTACTGAGCACCCAGCACCCTGAGTAATGAGCACCCAGCACCCCGAGCACTGAGCACCCAGCACCCTGAGTACTGAGCACCCTGCACCAAGAGTACTGAGCACCGAGCACCCCGAGCACTGAGCACCCAGCACCCTGAGTAATGAGCACCCAGCACCCTGAGTAATGAGCACCCAGCACCCCGAGTACTGAGCACCCAGCACCCTGAGTAATGAGCACCCAGCACCCCGAGTACTGAGCACCCAGCACAGTGAGTACTGAGCACCCAGCACCCTGAGTACTGAGCACCCAGCACCCTGAGCACTGAGCACAAAGCACGCTGAGTACTGAGCACTGAGCACCGTGAGTACTGAGCACCGAGGACCCTGAGCACTGAGCACCCAGCACGCTGAGTACTGAGCACCCAGCACCCTGAGTACTGAGCAGCCAGCACCCTGAGTACTGAGCACTGAGCACTGAGCACCCTGAGCACTGAGCACCCAGCACCCCGAGCACTGAGCACTGAGCACCCTGAGTACTGAGCACTGAGCACTCTGAGTACTGAGCACCCAGCACCCTGAGTACTGAGCACCCAGCACCCCGAGCACTGAGCACCGGGCACCCCGAGCACTGAGCACCCAGCACCCTGAGTACTGAGCACCCAGCACCCTGAGTACTGAGTACTGAGCACTGAGCACCCTGAGCACTGAGCACCCAGCATCCTGAGCACTGAGTACTGAGCACCCAGCACCCTGAGCACTGAGAACCCAGCACCCTGAGTACTGAGCACCCAGCACCAGGAGCACTGAGCACCCAGCACCCCGAGCACTGAGCACTTAGCACCCTTAGTACTGAGCACCGAGCACCCTGAGTACTGAGCACCCAGCACCCTGAGCACTGAGCACGGAGCACCCCGAGGACTGAGCACCCAGCACCGTGAGCACTGAGCACCCAGCACCTTAAGTACTGAGCACCGAGCACCCCGAGCACTGAGCACCCAGCACCCTAAGTACTGAGCATCCAGCACCCTGAGCACTGAGCACCCAGCACCCCGAGCACTGAGCACCCAGCACCCTGAGTACTGAGCACCCAGCACCCTGAGTACTGAGCACCCAGCACTCCGAGCACTGAGCACACAGCACCCTGAGTCCTGAGCACCCAGCACCCTGAGTACTTAGCACCCAGCACACTGAGCACTGAGCACCCAGCACCCTGAGTACTGAGCACCGAGCACCCTGAGTACTGAGCACCCAGCACCCTGAGTACTGAGCACCCAGCACCCTGAGTACTGAGCACCGAGCATCCGGAGTACTGAGCACACTGCACCCCGAGCACTGAGCACCCAGCACCCTGAGCACTGAGCACCCTGAGGACTGAGCACCCAGCACCCTGTGTACTGAGCACCCAGCATCCTGAGTACTGAGCACCGATCACCCTGAGCACTGAGCACCCAGCAACCCGAGCACTGAGCACCCAGCACCCTGAGTACTGAGCACCCTATGTACTGAGCACCCAGCACCCCGAGCACTGAGCACCCAGCAACCCGAGCACTGAGCACCCAGCACCCTGAGTACTGAGCACCCTGAGTACTGAGCAGCCAGCAGCCTGAGTACTGAGCACCCTGAGTACTGAGCACCCAGCACCCTGAGCACTGAGCACCCAGCACCCTGAGTACTGAGCACCCAACGTACTGAGCACCGAACACCCCTAGCACTGAGGACCCAGCACCCTGAGTACTGAGCACCCAGCACCCTGAGCACTGAGAACCCACCACCCTGAACACTGAGCACCCAGCACCCCAAGCACTGAGCACCCAGCAACCTGAGCACTGAGCACCCAGCACCCTGAGCACTGAGCACCCACCACCCTGAGCACTGAGCACCCAGCACCCTGAATACTGAGCACCCAACGTACTGAGCACCGAGCACCCCTAGCACTGAGCACCCAGCACCCCGAGCACTGAGCACCCAGCACCCCGAGCACTGAGCACTGAGCACCCTGAGTACTGGGCACTGAGCACCCTTAGTACTGAGCACCGAGCACCCTGAGTACTGAACACCCAACACCCTGAGCACTGAGCACGGAGCACCCCGAGGACTGAGCACCCAGAACCGTGAGCACTGAGCAGCCAGCACCTTGAGTACTGAGCACCGAGCACCCCGAGCACTGAGCACCCAGCACCCTGAGTCCTGAGCACCCAGCACCCTGAGCACTGAGCACCCAGCACCCCGAGCACTGAGCACCCAGCACCCTGAGTACTGAGCACACAGCACCCTGAGTACTGAGCACCCAGTACCCCGAGCACTGAGCAACCAACACCCTGAGCACTGAGCACCCAGCACCCTGAGTACTGAGCACCCAGCACCCCGAGCACTGAGCACCCAGCACCCTGAGTACTGAGCACACAGCACCCTGAGTACTGAGCACCGAGCACCCCGAGCACTGAGCACCCAGCATCCTGAGCACTGAGCACTCTGAGGACTGAGCAACCAGCACCGTGAGTACTGAGCACCCAGCACCCTGAGTACTGAGCACCCTGAGTACTGAGCACCCAGCACCCTGAGTACTGAGCACCCTGAGTACTGAGCACCCAGCACCCCGAGCACTGAGCACCCAGCACCCCGAGTACTGAGCACCCTGAGTACTGAGCACCCAGCACCCTGAGTACTGAGCACCCTGAGTACTGAGCACCCAGCACCCTGAGCACTGAGCACCCAGCACCCTGAGTACTGAGCACCCAGCACCCTGAGCACTGAGCACCCAGCACCCTGAGTACTGAGCACCCAGCACCCTGAGTACTTAGCACCGAGCACCCTGAGTACTGAGGACCCAGCACCCTGAGTACTGAGCACCCAGCACCCTGAGTACTGAGCACCGAGCACCCCGAGTACTGAGTACCCAGCACTCTGAGCACTGAGAACACAGCACCCTGAGCACTGAGCACCCAGCACCCCAAGCACTGAGCACCCAGCACCCTGAGTACTGAGCACCCTGAGTACTGAGCACCCAGCACCCCGAGCACTGAGCACCCAGCACCCTGAGTACTGAGCACCCAGCACCCTGAGTACTGAGCACCCAGCACCCTGAGCACTGAGCACCCAGCACCCTGAGTCATGAGCACCCAGCACCCTGAGTACTTAGCACCCAGCACACTGAGCACTGAGCACCCAGCGCCCTGAGTACTGAGCACCGAGCACCCTGAGTACTGAGCACGCAGTACCCTGAGTACTGAGCACCCAGCACCCTGAGTACTGAGCACCGAGCACCCTGAGTACTGAGCACCCAGCACCCGGAGCACTGAGCACCCAGCACCCTGAGTACTGAGCACCCAGCACCCTGAGCACTGAGCACCCAGCACCCTGAGTCATGAGCACCCAGCACCCTGAGTACTTAGCACCCAGCACACTGAGCACTGAGCACCCAGCACCCTGAGTACTGAGCACCGAGCACCCTGAGTACTGAGCACCCAGCACCCTGAGTACTGAGCACCCAGCACCCTGAGTACTGAGCACCGAGCATCCGGAGTTCGGAGCACCCTGCACCCCGAGCACTGAGCACCCAGCACCCTGAGCACTGAGCACCCTGAGGACTGAGCACCCAGCACCCTGAGTACTGAGAACCCAGCATCCTGAGTACTGAGCACCGATCACCCTGAGCACTGAGCACACAGCAACCCGAGCACTGAGCACCCAGCACCCTGAGTACTGAGCACCCTGAGTACTGAGCACACAGCACCCCGAGCACTGAGCACGCAGCAACCCGAGCACTGAGCACCCAGCACCCTGAGTACTGAGCACCCTGAGTACTGAGCACCCAGCACCTGAGTACTGAGCACCCTGAGTACTGAGCACCCTGAGTACTGAGCACCCAGCACCCTGAGTACTGAGCACCCTGAGTACTGAGCACCCAGCATCCTGAGTACTGAGCACCGATCACCCTGAGCACTGAGCACCCAGCAACCCGAGCACTGAGCACCCAGCACCCTGAGTACTGATCACCCTGAGTACTGAGCACCCAGCACCCTGAGCACTGAGCACCCAGCACCCTGAGTACTGAGCACCGAGCACCCTGAGTACTGAGCACCCAGCACCCTGAGCACTGAGCACCCAGCACCCTGAGTACTGAGCACCGAGCACCCTGAGTACTGAGCACCCAGCACCCTGGGTACTGAGCACCAAGCACCCTGAGTACTGAGCACCGAGCACCCCGAGTAGTGAGCACCCAGCACCCTGAGTACTGAGCACCCTGAGTACTGAGCACCCAGCACCCTGAGTAATGAGCACCCAGCACCCCGAGTACTGAGCACCCAGCACAGTGAGTACTGAGCACCCAGCACCCTGAGTACTGAGCACCCAGCACCCTGAGCACTGAGCACAAAGCACGCTGAGTACTGAGCACTGAGCACCGTGAGTACTGAGCACCGTGGACCCTGAGCACTGAGCACCCAGCACGCTGAGTACTGAGCACCCAGCACCCTGAGTTCTGAGCACTGAGCACTGAGCACCCAGCACCCTGAGTACTGAGCAGCCAGCACCCTGAGTACTGAGCACTGAGCACTGAGCACACTGAGCACTGAGCACCCAACACCCCGAGCACTGAGCACTGAGCACCCTGAGTACTGAACACTGAGCACTCTGAGTACTGAGCACCCAGCACCCTGAGTACTGAGCACCCAGCTCCCCGAGCACTGAGCACCGGGCACCCCGAGCACTGAGCACCCAGCACCCTGAGTACTGAGCACCCAGCACCCTGAGTACTGAGTACTGAGCACTGAGCACCCTGAGCACTGAGCACCCAGCATCCTGAGCACTGAGTACTGAGCACCCAGCACCCTGAGCACTGAGAACCCAGCACCCTGAGTACTGAGCACCCAGCACAAGGAGCACTGAGCACCCAGCACCCCGAGCACTGAGCACTTAGCACCCTTAGTACTGAGCACCGAGCACCCTGAGTACTGAGCACCCAGCACCCTGAGCACTGAGCACGGAGCACCCCGAGGACTGAGCACCCAGCACCGTGAGCACTGAGCACCCAGCACCTTGAGTACTGAGCACCGAGCACCCCGAGCACTGAGCACCCAGCACCCGAAATACTGAGCATCCAGCACCCTGAGCACTGAGCACCCAGCACCCCGAGCACTGAGCACCCAGCACCCTGAGTACTGAGCACCCAGCACCCTGAGTACTGAGCACCCAGCACTCCGAGCACTGAGCACCCAGCACCCTGAGCACTGAGCACCCAGCACCCTGAGTACTGAGCACCCAGCACCCCAAGCACTGAGCACCCAGCACCCTGAGTACTGAGCACCCAGCACCCTGAGTACTGAGCACCCAGCACTCCGAGCACTGAGCACCCAGCACCCTGAGCACTGAGCACCCAGCACCCTGAGTACTGAGCACCCAGCCCCCTCAGCACTGAGCACCCAGCACCCCGAGCACTGAGCACCCAGCACCCTGAGTACTGAGCACCCTGAGAACGAGCACCGATCACCCTGAGCACTGAGCACCCAGCACCCTGAGTACTTAGCACCCAGCACACTGAGCACTGAGCACCCAGCACCCTGAGTACTGAGCACCCAGCACCCTGAGCACTGAGCACCCAGCACCCTGAGTCATGAGCACCCAGCACCCTGAGTACTTAGCACCCAGCACACTGAGCACTGAGCACCCAGCACCCTGAGTACTGAGCACCGAGCACCCTGAGTACTGAGCACGCAGTACCCTGAGTACTGAGCACCCAGCACCCTGAGTACTGAGCACCGAGCACCCTGAGTACTGAGCACCCAGCACCCGGAGCACTGAGCACCCAGCACCCTGAGTACTGAGCACCCAGCACCCTGAGCACTGAGCACCCAGCACCCTGAGTCATGAGCACCCAGCACCCTGAGTACTTAGCACCCAGCACACTGAGCACTGAGCACCCAGCACCCTGAGTACTGAGCACCGAGCACCCTGAGTACTGAGCACCCAGCACCCTGAGTACTGAGCACCCAGCACCCTGAGTACTGAGCACCGAGCATCCGGAGTTCGGAGCACCCTGCACCCCGAGCACTGAGCACCCAGCACCCTGAGCACTGAGCACCCTGAGGACTGAGCACCCAGCACCCTGAGTACTGAGCACCCAGCATCCTGAGTACTGAGCACCGATCAACCTGAGCACTGAGCACACAGCAACCCGAGCACTGAGCACCCAGCACCCTGAGTACTGAGCACCCTGAGTACTGAGCACACAGCACCCCGAGCACTGAGCACGCAGCAACCCGAGCACTGAGCACCCAGCACCCTGAGTACTGAGCACCCTGAGTACTGAGCACCCAGCACCTGAATACTGAGCACCCTGAGTACTGAGCACCCTGAGTACTGAGCATCCAGCACCCTGAGTACTGAGCACCCTGAGTACTGAGCACCCAGCATCCTGAGTACTGAGCACCGATCACCCTGAGCACTGAGCACCCAGCAACCCGAGCACTGAGCACCCAGCACCCTGAGTACTGATCACCCTGAGTACTGAGCACCCAGCACCCTGAGCACTGAGCACCCAGCACCCTGAGTACTGAGCACCCAGCACCCTGAGCACTGAGCACCCAGCACCCTGAGTCATGAGCACCCAGCACCCTGAGTACTTAGCACCCAGCACACTGAGCACTGAGCACCCAGCACCCTGAGTACTGAGCACCCAGCACCCTGAGCACTGAGCACGGAGCACCGCGAGGACTGAGCACCCAGCACCGTGAGCACTGAGCACCCAGCACCTTGAGTACTGAGCACCGAGCACCCCGAGCACTGAGCACCCAGCACCCTAAATACTGAGCATCCAGCACCCTGAGCACTGAGCACCCAGCACCCCGAGCACTGAGCACCCAGCACCCTGAGTACTGAGCACACAGCACCCTGAGTACTGAGCACCCAGCACTCCGAGCACTGAGCACCCAGCACCCTGAGCACTGAGCACCCAGCACCCTGAGTACTGAGCACCCAGCAACCCAAGCACTGAGCACCCAGCACCCTGAGTACTGAGCACCCAGCACCCTGAGTACTGAGCACCCAGCACTCCGAGCACTGAGCACCCAGCACCCTGAGCACTGAGCACCCAGCACCCTGAGTACTGAGCACCCAGCCCCCTCAGCACTGAGCACCCAGCACCCCGAGCACTGAGCACCCAGCACCCTGAGTACTGAGCACCCTGAGGACTGAGCACCGATCACCCTGAGCACTGAGCACCCAGCACCCTGAGTACTTAGCACCCAGCACACTGAGCACTGAGCACCCAGCACCCTGAGTACTGAGCACCCAGCACCCTGAGCACTGAGCACCCAGCACCCTGAGTCATGAGCACCCAGCACCCTGAGTAATTAGCACCCAGCACACTGAGCACTGAGCACCCAGCACCCTGAGTACTGAGCACCGAGCACCCTGAGTACTGAGCACGCAGTACCCTGAGTACTGAGCACCCAGCACCCTGAGTACTGAGCACCGAGCACCCTGAGTACTGAGCACCCAGCACCCGGAGCACTGAGCACCCAGCACCCTGAGTACTGAGCACCCAGCACCCTGAGCACTGAGCACCCAGCACCCTGAGTCATGAGCACCCAGCACCCTGAGTACTTAGCACCCAGCACACTGAGCACTGAGCACCCAGCACCCTGAGTACTGAGCACCGAGCACCCTGAGTACTGAGCACCCAGCACCCTGAGTACTGAGCACCCAGCACCCTGAGTACTGAGCACCGAGCATCCGGAGTTCGGAGCACCCTGCACCCCGAGCACTGAGCACCCAGCACCCTGAGCACTGAGCACCCTGAGGACTGAGCACCCAGCACCCTGAGTACTGAGCACCCAGCATCCTGAGTACTGAGCACCGATCACCCTGAGCACTGAGCACACAGCAACCCGAGCACTGAGCACCCAGCACCCTGAGTACTGAGCACCCTGAGTACTGAGCACACAGCACCCCGAGCACTGAGCACGCAGCAACCCGAGCACTGAGCTCCCAGCACCCTGAGTACTGAGCACCCTGAGTACTGAGCACCCAGCACCTGAGTACTGAGCACCCTGAGTACTGAGCACCCTGAGTACTGAGCACCCAGCACCCTGAGTACTGAGCACCCTGAGTACTGAGCACCCAGCATCCTGAGTACTGAGCACCGATCACCCTGAGCACTGAGCACCCAGCAACCCGAGCACTGAGCACCCAGCACCCTGAGTACTGATCACCCTGTGTACTGAGCACCCAGCACCCTGAGCACTGAGCACCCAGCACCCTGAGTACTGAGCACCGAGCACCCTGAGTACTGAGCACCCAGCACCCTGAGCACTGAGCACCCAGCACCCTGAGTACTGAGCACCGAGCACCCTGAGTACTGAGCACCCAGCACCCTGGGTACTGAGCACCAAGCACCCTGAGTACTGAGCACCGAGCACCCCGAGTAGTGAGCACCCAGCACCCTGAGTACTGAGCACCCTGAGTACTGAGCACCCAGCACCCTGAGTAATGAGCACCCAGCACCCCGAGTACTGAGCACCCAGCACAGTGAGTACTGAGCACCCAGCACCCTGAGTACTGAGCACCCAGCACCCTGAGCACTGAGCACAAAGCACGCTGAGTACTGAGCACTGAGCACCGTGAGTACTGAGCACCGTGGACCCTGAGCACTGAGCACCCAGCACGCTGAGTACTGAGCACCCAGCACCCTGAGTTCTGAGCACTGAGCACTGAGCACCCAGCACCCTGAGTACTGAGCAGCCAGCACCCTGAGTACTGAGCACTGAGCACTGAGCACACTGAGCACTGAGCACCCAACACCCCGAGCACTGAGCACTGAGCACCCTGAGTACTGAACACTGAGCACTCTGAGTACTGAGCACCCAGCACCCTGAGTACTGAGCACCCAGCTCCCCGAGCACTGAGCACCGGGCACCCCGAGCACTGAGCACCCAGCACCCTGAGTACTGAGCACCCAGCACCCTGAGTACTGAGTACTGAGCACTGAGCACCCTGAGCACTGAGCACCCAGCATCCTGAGCACTGAGTACTGAGCACCCAGCACCCTGAGCACTGAGAACCCAGCACCCTGAGTACTGAGCACCCAGCACAAGGAGCACTGAGCACCCAGCACCCCGAGCACTGAGCACTTAGCACCCTTAGTACTGAGCACCGAGCACCCTGAGTACTGAGCACCCAGCACCCTGAGCACTGAGCACGGAGCACCCCGAGGACTGAGCACCCAGCACCGTGAGCACTGAGCACCCAGCACCTTGAGTACTGAGCACCGAGCACCCCGAGCACTGAGCACCCAGCACCCTAAATACTGAGCATCCAGCACCCTGAGCACTGAGCACCCAGCACCCCGAGCACTGAGCACCCAGCACCCTGAGTACTGAGCACCCAGCACCCTGAGTACTGAGCACCCAGCACTCCGAGCACTGAGCACGGAGCACCCTGAGCACTGAGCACCCAGCACCCTGAGTACTGAGCACCCTGAGTACTGAGCACCCAGCACCCTGAGTACTGAGCACCCTGAGTACTGAGCACCCAGCATCCTGAGTACTGAGCACCGATCACCCTGAGCACTGAGCACCCAGCAACCCGAGCACTGAGCACCCAGCACCCTGAGTACTGATCACCCTGAGTACTGAGCACCCAGCACCCTGAGCACTGAGCACCCAGCACCCTGAGTACTGAGCACCGAGCACCCTGAGTACTGAGCACCCAGCACCCTGAGCACTGAGCACCCAGCACCCTGAGTACTGAGCACCGAGCACCCTGAGTACTGAGCACCCAGCACCCTGGGTACTGAGCACCAAGCACCCTGAGTACTGAGCACCGAGCACCCCGAGTAGTGAGCACCCAGCACCCTGAGTACTGAGCACCCTGAGTACTGAGCACCCAGCACCCTGAGTAATGAGCACCCAGCACCCCGAGTACTGAGCACCCAGCACAGTGAGTACTGAGCACCCAGCACCCTGAGTACTGAGCACCCAGCACCCTGAGCACTGAGCACAAAGCACGCTGAGTACTGAGCACTGAGCACCGTGAGTACTGAGCACCGTGGACCCTGAGCACTGAGCACCCAGCACGCTGAGTACTGAGCACCCAGCACCCTGAGTTCTGAGCACTGAGCACTGAGCACCCAGCACCCTGAGTACTGAGCAGCCAGCACCCTGAGTACTGAGCACTGAGCACTGAGCACACTGAGCACTGAGCACCCAACACCCCGAGCACTGAGCACTGAGCACCCTGAGTACTGAACACTGAGCACTCTGAGTACTGAGCACCCAGCACCCTGAGTACTGAGCACCCAGCATCCTGAATACTGAGCACCGATCACCCTGAGCACTGAGCACCCAGCAACCCGAGCACTGAGCACCCAGCACCCTGAGTACTGAGCACCCTATGTACTGAGCACCCAGCACCCCGAGCACTGAGCACCCAGCAACCCGAGCACTGAGCACCCAGCACCCTGAGTACTGAGCACCCTGAGTACTGAGCACCCAGCAGCCTGAGTACTGAGCACCCTGAGTACTGAGCACCCAGCACCCTGAGCACTGAGCACCCAGCACCCTGAGTACTGAGCACCCAACGTACTGAGCACCGAACACCCCTAGCACTGAGCACCCAGCACCCTGAGTACTGAGCACCCAGCACCCTGAGTAATGAGCACCCAGCACCCCGAGCACTGAGCACCCAGCACCCTGAGTACTGAGCACCCTGCACCAAGAGTACTGAGCACCGAGCACCCCGAGCACTGAGCACCCAGCACCCTGAGTAATGAGCACCCAGCACCCTGAGTAATGAGCACCCAGCACCCCGAGTACTGAGCACCCAGCACCCTGAGTAATGAGCACCCAGCACCCCGAGTACTGAGCACCCAGCACAGTGAGTACTGAGCACCCAGCACCCTGAGTACTGAGCACCCAGCACCCTGAGCACTGAGCACAAAGCACGCTGAGTACTGAGCACTGAGCACCGTGAGTACTGAGCACCGAGGACCCTGAGCACTGAGCACCCAGCACGCTGAGTACTGAGCACCCAGCACCCTGAGTACTGAGCAGCCAGCACCCTGAGTACTGAGCACTGAGCACTGAGCACCCTGAGCACTGAGCACCCAGCACCCCGAGCACTGAGCACTGAGCACCCTGAGTACTGAGCACTGAGCACTCTGAGTACTGAGCACCCAGCACCCTGAGTACTGAGCACCCAGCACCCCGAGCACTGAGCACCGGGCACCCCGAGCACTGAGCACCCAGCACCCTGAGTACTGAGCACCCAGCACCCTGAGTACTGAGTACTGAGCACTGAGCACCCTGAGCACTGAGCACCCAGCATCCTGAGCACTGAGTACTGAGCACCCAGCACCCTGAGCACTGAGAACCCAGCACCCTGAGTACTGAGCACCCAGCACCAGGAGCACTGAGCACCCAGCACCCCGAGCACTGAGCACTTAGCACCCTTAGTACTGAGCACCGAGCACCCTGAGTACTGAGCACCCAGCACCCTGAGCACTGAGCACGGAGCACCCTGAGGACTGAGCACCCAGCACCGTGAGCACTGAGCACCCAGCACCTTAAGTACTGAGCACCGAGCACCCCGAGCACTGAGCACCCAGCACCCTAAGTACTGAGCATCCAGCACCCTGAGCACTGAGCACCCAGCACCCCGAGCACTGAGCACCCAGCACCCTGAGTACTGAGCACCCAGCACCCTGAGTACTGAGCACCCAGCACTCCGAGCACTGAGCACACAGCACCCTGAGTCCTGAGCACCCAGCACCCTGAGTACTTAGCACCCAGCACACTGAGCACTGAGCACCCAGCACCCTGAGTACTGAGCACCGAGCACCCTGAGTACTGAGCACCCAGCACCCTGAGTACTGAGCACCCAGCACCCTGAGTACTGAGCACCGAGCATCCGGAGTACTGAGCACACTGCACCCCGAGCACTGAGCACCCAGCACCCTGAGCACTGAGCACCCTGAGGACTGAGCACCCAGCACCCTGAGTACTGAGCACCCAGCATCCTGAGTACTGAGCACCGATCACCCTGAGCACTGAGCACCCAGCAACCCGAGCACTGAGCACCCAGCACCCTGAGTACTGAGCACCCTATGTACTGAGCACCCAGCACCCCGAGCACTGAGCACCCAGCAACCCGAGCACTGAGCACCCAGCACCCTGAGTACTGAGCACCCTGAGTACTGAGCACCCAGCAGCCTGAGTACTGAGCACCCTGAGTACTGAGCACCCAGCACCCTGAGCACTGAGCACCCAGCACCCTGAGTACTGAGCACCCAACGTACTGAGCACCGAACACCCCTAGCACTGAGCACCCAGCACCCTGAGTACTGAGCACCCAGCACCCTGAGCACTGAGAACCCACCACCCTGAGCACTGAGCACCCAGCACCCCAAGCACTGAGCACCCAGCAACCTGAGCACTGAGCACCCAGCACCCTGAGCACTGAGCACCCACCACCCTGAGCACTGAGCACCCAGCACCCTGAATACTGAGCACCCAACGTACTGAGCACCGAGCACCCCTAGCACTGAGCACCCAGCACCCCGAGCACTGAGCACCCAGCACCCCGAGCACTGAGCACTGAGCACCCTGAGTACTGGGCACTGAGCACCCTTAGTACTGAGCACCGAGCACCCTGAGTACTGAACACCCAACACCCTGAGCACTGAGCACGGAGCACCCCGAGGACTGAGCACCCAGAACCGTGAGCACTGAGCAGCCAGCACCTTGAGTACTGAGCACCGAGCACCCCGAGCACTGAGCACCCAGCACCCTGAGTCCTGAGCACCCAGCACCCTGAGCACTGAGCACCCAGCACCCCGAGCACTGAGCACCCAGCACCCTGAGTACTGAGCACACAGCACCCTGAGTACTGAGCACCCAGTACCCCGAGCACTGAGCAACCAACACCTTGAGCACTGAGCACCCAGCACCCTGAGTACTGAGCACCCAGCACCCCGAGCACTGAGCACCCAGCACCCTGAGTACTGAGCACACAGCACCCTGAGTACTGAGCACCGAGCACCCCGAGCACTGAGCACCCAGCATCCTGAGCACTGAGCACTCTGAGGACTGAGCAACCAGCACCGTGAGTACTGAGCACCCAGCACCCCGAGTACTGAGCACCCTGAGTACTGAGCACCCAGCACCCTGAGTACTGAGCACCCTGAGTACTGAGCACCCAGCACCCCGAGCACTGAGCACCCAGCACCCCGAGTACTGAGCACCCTGAGTACTGAGCACCCAGCACCCTGAGTACTGAGCACCCTGAGTACTGAGCACCCAGCACCCTGAGCACCGAGCACCCAGCACCCTGAGTACTGAGCACCCAGCACCCTGAGCACTGAGCACCCAGCACCCTGAGTACTGAGCACCCAGCACCCTGAGTACTTAGCACCGAGCACCCTGAGTACTGAGGACCCAGCACCCTGAGTACTGAGCACCCAGCACCCTGAGTACTGAGCACCGAGCACCCCGAGTACTGAGTACCCAGCACTCTGAGCACTGAGAACACAGCACCCTGAGCACTGAGCACCCAGCACCCCAAGCACTGAGCACCCAGCACCCTGAGTACTGAGCACCCTGAGTACTGAGCACCCAGCACCCCGAGCACTGAGCACCCAGCACCCTGAGTACTGAGCACCCAGCACCCTGAGTACTGAGCACCCAGCACCCTGAGCACTGAGCACCCAGCACCCTGAGTCATGAGCACCCAGCACCCTGAGTACTTAGCACCCAGCACACTGAGCACTGAGCACCCAGCACCCTGAGTACTGAGCACCGAGCACCCTGAGTACTGAGCACGCAGTACCCTGAGTACTGAGCACCCAGCACCCTGAGTACTGAGCACCGAGCACCCTGAGTACTGAGCACCCAGCACCCGGAGCACTGAGCACCCAGCACCCTGAGTACTGAGCACCCAGCACCCTGAGCACTGAGCACCCAGCACCCTGAGTCATGAGCACCCAGCACCCTGAGTACTTAGCACCCAGCACACTGAGCACTGAGCACCCAGCACCCTGAGTACTGAGCACCGAGCACCCTGAGTACTGAGCACCCAGCACCCTGAGTACTGAGCACCCAGCACCCTGAGTACTGAGCACCGAGCATCCGGAGTTCGGAGCACCCTGCACCCCGAGCACTGAGCACCCAGCACCCTGAGCACTGAGCACCCTGAGGACTGAGCACCCAGCACCCTGAGTACTGAGCACCCAGCATCCTGAGTACTGAGCACCGATCACCCTGAGCACTGAGCACACAGCAACCCGAGCACTGAGCACCCAGCACCCTGAGTACTGAGCACCCTGAGTACTGAGCACACAGCACCCCGAGCACTGAGCACGCAGCAACCCGAGCACTGAGCACCCAGCACCCTGAGTACTGAGCACCCTGAGTACTGAGCACCCAGCACCTGAGTACTGAGCACCCTGAGTACTGAGCACCCTGAGTACTGAGCACCCAGCACCCTGAGTACTGAGCACCCTGAGTACTGAGCACCCAGCATCCTGAGTACTGAGCACCGATCACCCTGAGCACTGAGCTCCCAGCAACCCGAGCACTGAGCACCCAGCACCCTGAGTACTGATCACCCTGAGTACTGAGCACCCAGCACCCTGAGCACTGAGCACCCAGCACCCTGAGTACTGAGCACCGAGCACCCTGAGTACTGAGCACCCAGCACCCTGAGCACTGAGCACCCAGCACCCTGAGTACTGAGCACCGAGCACCCTGAGTACTGAGCACCCAGCACCCTGGGTACTGAGCACCAAGCACCCTGAGTACTGAGCACCGAGCACCCCGAGTAGTGAGCACCCAGCACCCTGAGTACTGAGCACCCTGAGTACTGAGCACCCAGCACCCTGAGTAATGAGCACCCAGCACCCCGAGTACTGAGCACCCAGCACAGTGAGTACTGAGCACCCAGCACCCTGAGTACTGAGCACCCAGCACCCTGAGCACTGAGCACAAAGCACGCTGAGTACTGAGCACTGAGCACCGTGAGTACTGAGCACCGTGGACCCTGAGCACTGAGCACCCAGCACGCTGAGTACTGAGCACCCAGCACCCTGAGTTCTGAGCACTGAGCACTGAGCACCCAGCACCCTGAGTACTGAGCAGCCAGCACCCTGAGTACTGAGCACTGAGCACTGAGCACACTGAGCACTGAGCACCCAACACCCCGAGCACTGAGCACTGAGCACCCTGAGTACTGAACACTGAGCACTCTGAGTACTGAGCACCCAGCACCCTGAGTACTGAGCACCCAGCTCCCCGAGCACTGAGCACCGGGCACCCCGAGCACTGAGCACCCAGCACCCTGAGTACTGAGCACCCAGCACCCTGAGTACTGAGTACTGAGCACTGAGCACCCTGAGCACTGAGCACCCAGCATCCTGAGCACTGAGTACTGAGCACCCAGCACCCTGAGCACTGAGAACCCAGCACCCTGAGTACTGAGCACCCAGCACAAGGAGCACTGAGCACCCAGCACCCCGAGCACTGAGCACTTAGCACCCTTAGTACTGAGCACCGAGCACCCTGAGTACTGAGCACCCAGCACCCTGAGCACTGAGCACGGAGCACCCCGAGGACTGAGCACCCAGCACCGTGAGCACTGAGCACCCAGCACCTTGAGTACTGAGCACCGAGCACCCCGAGCACTGAGCACCCAGCACCCGAAATACTGAGCATCCAGCACCCTGAGCACTGAGCACCCAGCACCCCGAGCACTGAGCACCCAGCACCCTGAGTACTGAGCACCCAGCACCCTGAGTACTGAGCACCCAGCACTCCGAGCACTGAGCACCCAGCACCCTGAGCACTGAGCACCCAGCACCCTGAGTACTGAGCACCCAGCACCCCAAGCACTGAGCACCCAGCACCCTGAGTACTGAGCACCCAGCACCCTGAGTACTGAGCACCCAGCACTCCGAGCACTGAGCACCCAGCACCCTGAGCACTGAGCACCCAGCACCCTGAGTACTGAGCACCCAGCCCCCTCAGCACTGAGCACCCAGCACCCCGAGCACTGAGCACCCAGCACCCTGAGTACTGAGCACCCTGAGGACTGAGCACCGATCACCCTGAGCACTGAGCACCCAGCACCCTGAGTACTTAGCACCCAGCACACTGAGCACTGAGCACCCAGCACCCTGAGTACTGAGCACCCAGCACCCTGAGCACTGAGCACCCAGCACCCTGAGTCATGAGCACCCAGCACCCTGAGTACTTAGCACCCAGCACACTGAGCACTGAGCACCCAGCACCCTGAGTACTGAGCACCGAGCACCCTGAGTACTGAGCACGCAGTACCCTGAGTACTGAGCACCCAGCACCCTGAGTACTGAGCACCGAGCACCCTGAGTACTGAGCACCCAGCACCCGGAGCACTGAGCACCCAGCACCCTGAGTACTGAGCACCCAGCACCCTGAGCACTGAGCACCCAGCACCCTGAGTCATGAGCACCCAGCACCCTGAGTACTTAGCACCCAGCACACTGAGCACTGAGCACCCAGCACCCTGAGTACTGAGCACCGAGCACCCTGAGTACTGAGCACCCAGCACCCTGAGTACTGAGCACCCAGCACCCTGAGTACTGAGCACCGAGCATCCGGAGTTCGGAGCACCCTGCACCCCGAGCACTGAGCACCCAGCACCCTGAGCACTGAGCACCCTGAGGACTGAGCACCCAGCACCCTGAGTACTGAGCACCCAGCATCCTGAGTACTGAGCACCGATCAACCTGAGCACTGAGCACACAGCAACCCGAGCACTGAGCACCCAGCACCCTGAGTACTGAGCACCCTGAGTACTGAGCACACAGCACCCCGAGCACTGAGCACGCAGCAACCCGAGCACTGAGCACCCAGCACCCTGAGTACTGAGCACCCTGAGTACTGAGCACCCAGCACCTGAGTACTGAGCACCCTGAGTACTGAGCACCCTGAGTACTGAGCACCCAGCACCCTGAGTACTGAGCACCCTGAGTACTGAGCACCCAGCATCCTGAGTACTGAGCACCGATCACCCTGAGCACTGAGCACCCAGCAACCCGAGCACTGAGCACCCAGCACCCTGAGTACTGATCACCCTGAGTACTGAGCACCCAGCACCCTGAGCACTGAGCACCCAGCACCCTGAGTACTGAGCACCCAGCACCCTGAGCACTGAGCACCCAGCACCCTGAGTCATGAGCACCCAGCACCCTGAGTACTTAGCACCCAGCACACTGAGCACTGAGCACCCAGCACCCTGAGTACTGAGCACCCAGCACCCTGAGCACTGAGCACGGAGCACCGCGAGGACTGAGCACCCAGCACCGTGAGCACTGAGCACCCAGCACCTTGAGTACTGAGCACCGAGCACCCCGAGCACTGAGCACCCAGCACCCTAAATACTGAGCATCCAGCACCCTGAGCACTGAGCACCCAGCACCCCGAGCACTGAGCACCCAGCACCCTGAGTACTGAGCACACAGCACCCTGAGTACTGAGCACCCAGCACTCCGAGCACTGAGCACCCAGCACCCTGAGCACTGAGCACCCAGCACCCTGAGTACTGAGCACCCAGCACCCCAAGCACTGAGCACCCAGCACCCTGAGTACTGAGCACCCAGCACCCTGAGTACTGAGCACCCAGCACTCCGAGCACTGAGCACCCAGCACCCTGAGCACTGAGCACCCAGCACCCTGAGTACTGAGCACCCAGCCCCCTCAGCACTGAGCACCCAGCACCCCGAGCACTGAGCACCCAGCACCCTGAGTACTGAGCACCCTGAGGACTGAGCACCGATCACCCTGAGCACTGAGCACCCAGCACCCTGAGTACTTAGCACCCAGCACACTGAGCACTGAGCACCCAGCACCCTGAGTACTGAGCACCCAGCACCCTGAGCACTGAGCACCCAGCACCCTGAGTCATGAGCACCCAGCACCCTGAGTACTTAGCACCCAGCACACTGAGCACTGAGCACCCAGCACCCTGAGTACTGAGCACCGAGCACCCTGAGTACTGAGCACGCAGTACCCTGAGTACTGAGCACCCAGCACCCTGAGTACTGAGCACCGAGCACCCTGAGTACTGAGCACCCAGCACCCGGAGCACTGAGCACCCAGCACCCTGAGTACTGAGCACCCAGCACCCTGAGCACTGAGCACCCAGCACCCTGAGTCATGAGCACCCAGCACCCTGAGTACTTAGCACCCAGCACACTGAGCACTGAGCACCCAGCACCCTGAGTACTGAGCACCGAGCACCCTGAGTACTGAGCACCCAGCACCCTGAGTACTGAGCACCCAGCACCCTGAGTACTGAGCACCGAGCATCCGGAGTTCGGAGCACCCTGCACCCCGAGCACTGAGCACCCAGCACCAGGAGCACTGAGCACCCTGAGGACTGAGCACCCAGCACCCTGAGTACTGAGCACCCAGCATCCTGAGTACTGAGCACCGATCACCCTGAGCACTGAGCACACAGCAACCCGAGCACTGAGCACCCAGCACCCTGAGTACTGAGCACCCTGAGTACTGAGCACACAGCACCCCGAGCACTGAGCACGCAGCAACCCGAGCACTGAGCACCCAGCACCCTGAGTACTGAGCAGCCTGAGTACTGAGCACCCAGCACCTGAGTACTGAGCACCCTGAGTACTGAGCACCCTGAGTACTGAGCACCCAGCACCCTGAGTACTGAGCACCCTGAGTACTGAGCACCCAGCATCCTGAGTACTGAGCACCGATCACCCTGAGCACTGAGCTCCCAGCAACCCGAGCACTGAGCACCCAGCACCCTGAGTACTGATCACCCTGAGTACTGAGCACCCAGCACCCTGAGCACTGAGCACCCAGCACCCTGAGTACTGAGCACCGAGCACCCTGAGTACTGAGCACCCAGCACCCTGAGCACTGAGCACCCAGCACCCTGAGTACTGAGCACCGAGCACCCTGAGTACTGAGCACCCAGCACCCTGGGTACTGAGCACCAAGCACCCTGAGTACTGAGCACCGAGCACCCCGAGTAGTGAGCACCCAGCACCCTGAGTACTGAGCACCCTGAGTACTGAGCACCCAGCACCCTGAGTAATGAGCACCCAGCACCCCGAGTACTGAGCACCCAGCACAGTGAGTACTGAGCACCCAGCACCCTGAGTACTGAGCACCCAGCACCCTGAGCACTGAGCACAAAGCACGCTGAGTACTGAGCACTGAGCACCGTGAGTACTGAGCACCGTGGACCCTGAGCACTGAGCACCCAGCACGCTGAGTACTGAGCACCCAGCACCCTGAGTTCTGAGCACTGAGCACTGAGCACCCAGCACCCTGAGTACTGAGCAGCCAGCACCCTGAGTACTGAGCACTGAGCACTGAGCACACTGAGCACTGAGCACCCAACACCCCGAGCACTGAGCACTGAGCACCCTGAGTACTGAACACTGAGCACTCTGAGTACTGAGCACCCAGCACCCTGAGTACTGAGCACCCAGCTCCCCGAGCACTGAGCACCGGGCACCCCGAGCACTGAGCACCCAGCACCCTGAGTACTGAGCACCCAGCACCCTGAGTACTGAGTACTGAGCACTGAGCACCCTGAGCACTGAGCACCCAGCATCCTGAGCACTGAGTACTGAGCACCCAGCACCCTGAGCACTGAGAACCCAGCACCCTGAGTACTGAGCACCCAGCACAAGGAGCACTGAGCACCCAGCACCCCGAGCACTGAGCACTTAGCACCCTTAGTACTGAGCACCGAGCACCCTGAGTACTGAGCACCCAGCACCCTGAGCACTGAGCACGGAGCACCCCGAGGACTGAGCACCCAGCACCGTGAGCACTGAGCACCCAGCACCTTGAGTACTGAGCACCGAGCACCCCGAGCACTGAGCACCCAGCACCCGAAATACTGAGCATCCAGCACCCTGAGCACTGAGCACCCAGCACCCCGAGCACTGAGCACCCAGCACCCTGAGTACTGAGCACCCAGCACCCTGAGTACTGAGCACCCAGCACTCCGAGCACTGAGCACCCAGCACCCTGAGCACTGAGCACCCAGCACCCTGAGTACTGAGCACCCAGCACCCCAAGCACTGAGCACCCAGCACCCTGAGTACTGAGCACCCAGCACCCTGAGTACTGAGCACCCAGCACTCCGAGCACTGAGCACCCAGCACCCTGAGCACTGAGCACCCAGCACCCTGAGTACTGAGCACCCAGCCCCCTCAGCACTGAGCACCCAGCACCCCGAGCACTGAGCACCCAGCACCCTGAGTACTGAGCACCCTGAGGACTGAGCACCGATCACCCTGAGCACTGAGCACCCAGCACCCTGAGTACTTAGCACCCAGCACACTGAGCACTGAGCACCCAGCACCCTGAGTACTGAGCACCCAGCACCCTGAGCACTGAGCACCCAGCACCCTGAGTCATGAGCACCCAGCACCCTGAGTACTTAGCACCCAGCACACTGAGCACTGAGCACCCAGCACCCTGAGTACTGAGCACCGAGCACCCTGAGTACTGAGCACGCAGTACCCTGAGTACTGAGCACCCAGCACCCTGAGTACTGAGCACCGAGCACCCTGAGTACTGAGCACCCAGCACCCGGAGCACTGAGCACCCAGCACCCTGAGTACTGAGCACCCAGCACCCTGAGCACTGAGCACCCAGCACCCTGAGTCATGAGCACCCAGCACCCTGAGTACTTAGCACCCAGCACACTGAGCACTGAGCACCCAGCACCCTGAGTACTGAGCACCGAGCACCCTGAGTACTGAGGACCCAGCACCCTGAGTACTGAGCACCCAGCACCCTGAGTACTGAGCACCGAGCATCCGGAGTTCGGAGCACCCTGCACCCCGAGCACTGAGCACCCAGCACCCTGAGCACTGAGCACCCTGAGGACTGAGCACCCAGCACCCTGAGTACTGAGCACCCAGCATCCTGAGTACTGAGCACCGATCAACCTGAGCACTGAGCACACAGCAACCCGAGCACTGAGCACCCAGCACCCTGAGTACTGAGCACCCTGAGTACTGAGCACACAGCACCCCGAGCACTGAGCACGCAGCAACCCGAGCACTGAGCACCCAGCACCCTGAGTACTGAGCACCCTGAGTACTGAGCACCCAGCACCTGAGTACTGAGCACCCTGAGTACTGAGCACCCTGAGTACTGAGCACCCAGCACCCTGAGTACTGAGCACCCTGAGTACTGAGCACCCAGCATCCTGAGTACTGAGCACCGATCACCCTGAGCACTGAGCACCCAGCAACCCGAGCACTGAGCACCCAGCACCCTGAGTACTGATCACCCTGAGTACTGAGCACCCAGCACCCTGAGCACTGAGCACCCAGCACCCTGAGTACTGAGCACCCAGCACCCTGAGCACTGAGCACCCAGCACCCTGAGTCATGAGCACCCAGCACCCTGAGTACTTAGCACCCAGCACACTGAGCACTGAGCACCCAGCACCCTGAGTACTGAGCACCCAGCACCCTGAGCACTGAGCACGGAGCACCGCGAGGACTGAGCACCCAGCACCGTGAGCACTGAGCACCCAGCACCTTGAGTACTGAGCACCGAGCACCCCGAGCACTGAGCACCCAGCACCCTAAATACTGAGCATCCAGCACCCTGAGCACTGAGCACCCAGCACCCCGAGCACTGAGCACCCAGCACCCTGAGTACTGAGCACACAGCACCCTGAGTACTGAGCACCCAGCACTCCGAGCACTGAGCACCCAGCACCCTGAGCACTGAGCACCCAGCACCCTGAGTACTGAGCACCCAGCACCCCAAGCACTGAGCACCCAGCACCCTGAGTACTGAGCACCCAGCACCCTGAGTACTGAGCACCCAGCACTCCGAGCACTGAGCACCCAGCACCCTGAGCACTGAGCACCCAGCACCCTGAGTACTGAGCACCCAGCCCCCTCAGCACTGAGCACCCAGCACCCCGAGCACTGAGCACCCAGCACCCTGAGTACTGAGCACCCTGAGGACTGAGCACCGATCACCCTGAGCACTGAGCACCCAGCACCCTGAGTACTTAGCACCCAGCACACTGAGCACTGAGCACCCAGCACCCTGAGTACTGAGCACCCAGCACCCTGAGCACTGAGCACCCAGCACCCTGAGTCATGAGCACCCAGCACCCTGAGTACTTAGCACCCAGCACACTGAGCACTGAGCACCCAGCACCCTGAGTACTGAGCACCGAGCACCCTGAGTACTGAGCACGCAGTACCCTGAGTACTGAGCACCCAGCACCCTGAGTACTGAGCACCGAGCACCCTGAGTACTGAGCACCCAGCACCCGGAGCACTGAGCACCCAGCACCCTGAGTACTGAGCACCCAGCACCCTGAGCACTGAGCACCCAGCACCCTGAGTCATGAGCACCCAGCACCCTGAGTACTTAGCACCCAGCACACTGAGCACTGAGCACCCAGCACCCTGAGTACTGAGCACCGAGCACCCTGAGTACTGAGCACCCAGCACCCTGAGTACTGAGCACCCAGCACCCTGAGTACTGAGCACCGAGCATCCGGAGTTCGGAGCACCCTGCACCCCGAGCACTGAGCACCCAGCACCAGGAGCACTGAGCACCCTGAGGACTGAGCACCCAGCACCCTGAGTACTGAGCACCCAGCATCCTGAGTACTGAGCACCGATCACCCTGAGCACTGAGCACACAGCAACCCGAGCACTGAGCACCCAGCACCCTGAGTACTGAGCACCCTGAGTACTGAGCACACAGCACCCCGAGCACTGAGCACGCAGCAACCCGAGCACTGAGCACCCAGCACCCTGAGTACTGAGCACCCTGAGTACTGAGCACCCAGCACCTGAGTACTGAGCACCCTGAGTACTGAGCACCCTGAGTACTGAGCACCCAGCACCCTGAGTACTGAGCACCCTGAGTACTGAGCACCCAGCATCCTGAGTACTGAGCACCGATCACCCTGAGCACTGAGCACCCAGCAACCCGAGCACTGAGCACCCAGCACCCTGAGTACTGATCACCCTGAGTACTGAGCACCCAGCACCCTGAGCACTGAGCACCCAGCACCCTGAGTACTGAGCACCCAGCACCCTGAGCACTGAGCACCCAGCACCCTGAGTCATGAGCACCCAGCACCCTGAGTACTTAGCACCCAGCACACTGAGCACTGAGCACCCAGCACCCTGAGTACTGAGCACCCAGCACCCTGAGCACTGAGCACGGAGCACCGCGAGGACTGAGCACCCAGCACCGTGAGCACTGAGCACCCAGCACCTTGAGTACTGAGCACCGAGCACCCCGAGCACTGAGCACCCAGCACCCTAAATACTGAGCATCCAGCACCCTGAGCACCCAGCACCCCGAGCACTGAGCACCCAGCACCCTGAGTACTGAGCACACAGCACCCTGAGTACTGAGCACCCAGCACTCCGAGCACTGAGCACCCAGCACCCTGAGCACTGAGCACCCAGCACCCTGAGTACTGAGCACCCAGCACCCCAAGCACTGAGCACCCAGCACCCTGAGTACTGAGCACCCAGCACCCTGAGTACTGAGCACCCAGCACTCCGAGCACTGAGCACCCAGCACCCTGAGCACTGAGCACCCAGCACCCTGAGTACTGAGCACCCAGCCCCCTCAGCACTGAGCACCCAGCACCCCGAGCACTGAGCACCCAGCACCCTGAGTACTGAGCACCCTGAGGACTGAGCACCGATCACCCTGAGCACTGAGCACCCAGCACCCTGAGTACTTAGCACCCAGCACACTGAGCACTGAGCACCCAGCACCCTGAGTACTGAGCACCCAGCACCCTGAGCACTGAGCACCCAGCACCCTGAGTCATGAGCACCCAGCACCCTGAGTACTTAGCACCCAGCACACTGAGCACTGAGCACCCAGCACCCTGAGTACTGAGCACCGAGCACCCTGAGTACTGAGCACGCAGTACCCTGAGTACTGAGCACCCAGCACCCTGAGTACTGAGCACCGAGCACCCTGAGTACTGAGCACCCAGCACCCGGAGCACTGAGCACCCAGCACCCTGAGTACTGAGCACCCAGCACCCTGAGCACTGAGCACCCAGCACCCTGAGTCATGAGCACCCAGCACCCTGAGTACTTAGCACCCAGCACACTGAGCACTGAGCACCCAGCACCCTGAGTACTGAGCACCGAGCACCCTGAGTACTGAGCACCCAGCACCCTGAGTACTGAGCACCCAGCACCCTGAGTACTGAGCACCGAGCATCCGGAGTTCGGAGCACCCTGCACCCCGAGCACTGAGCACCCAGCACCCTGAGCACTGAGCACCCTGAGGACTGAGCACCCAGCACCCTGAGTACTGAGCACCCAGCATCCTGAGTACTGAGCACCGATCACCCTGAGCACTGAGCACACAGCAACCCGAGCACTGAGCACCCAGCACCCTGAGTACTGAGCACCCTGAGTACTGAGCACACAGCACCCCGAGCACTGAGCACGCAGCAACCCGAGCACTGAGCTCCCAGCACCCTGAGTACTGAGCACCCTGAGTACTGAGCACCCAGCACCTGAGTACTGAGCACCCTGAGTACTGAGCACCCTGAGTACTGAGCACCCAGCACCCTGAGTACTGAGCACCCTGAGTACTGAGCACCCAGCATCCTGAGTACTGAGCACCGATCACCCTGAGCACTGAGCACCCAGCAACCCGAGCACTGAGCACCCAGCACCCTGAGTACTGATCACCCTGAGTACTGAGCACCCAGCACCCTGAGCACTGAGCACCCAGCACCCTGAGTACTGAGCACCGAGCACCCTGAGTACTGAGCACCCAGCACCCTGAGCACTGAGCACCCAGCACCCTGAGTACTGAGCACCGAGCACCCTGAGTACTGAGCACCCAGCACCCTGGGTACTGAGCACCAAGCACCCTGAGTACTGAGCACCGAGCACCCCGAGTAGTGAGCACCCAGCACCCCGAGTACTGAGCACCCTGAGTACTGAGCACCCAGCACCCTGAGTAATGAGCACCCAGCACCCCGAGTACTGAGCACCCAGCACAGTGAGTACTGAGCACCCAGCACCCTGAGTACTGAGCACCCAGCACCCTGAGCACTGAGCACAAAGCACGCTGAGTACTGAGCACTGAGCACCGTGAGTACTGAGCACCGTGGACCCTGAGCACTGAGCACCCAGCACGCTGAGTACTGAGCACCCAGCACCCTGAGTTCTGAGCACTGAGCACTGAGCACCCAGCACCCTGAGTACTGAGCAGCCAGCACCCTGAGTACTGAGCACTGAGCACTGAGCACACTGAGCACTGAGCACCCAACACCCCGAGCACTGAGCACTGAGCACCCTGAGTACTGAACACTGAGCACTCTGAGTACTGAGCACCCAGCACCCTGAGTACTGAGCACCCAGCTCCCTGAGCACTGAGCACCGGGCACCCCGAGCACTGAGCACCCAGCACCCTGAGTACTGAGCACCCAGCACCCTGAGTACTGAGTACTGAGCACTGAGCACCCTGAGCACTGAGCACCCAGCATCCTGAGCACTGAGTACTGAGCACCCAGCACCCTGAGCACTGAGAACCCAGCACCCTGAGTACTGAGCACCCAGCACAAGGAGCACTGAGCACCCAGCACCCCGAGCACTGAGCACTTAGCACCCTTAGTACTGAGCACCGAGCACCCTGAGTACTGAGCACCCAGCACCCTGAGCACTGAGCACGGAGCACCCCGAGGACTGAGCACCCAGCACCGTGAGCACTGAGCACCCAGCACCTTGAGTACTGAGCACCGAGCACCCCGAGCACTGAGCACCCAGCACCCTAAATACTGAGCATCCAGCACCCTGAGCACTGAGCACCCAGCACCCCGAGCACTGAGCACCCAGCACCCTGAGTACTGAGCACCCAGCACCCTGAGTACTGAGCACCCAGCATTCCGAGCACTGAGCACCCAGCACCCTGAGCACTGAGCACCCAGCACCCTGAGTACTGAGCACCCAGCACCCCAAGCACTGAGCACCCAGCACCCTGAGTACTGAGCACCCAGCACCCTGAGTACTGAGCACCCAGCACTCCGAGCACTGAGCACCCAGCACCCTGAGCACTGAGCACCCAGCACCCTGAGTACTGAGCACCCAGCACTCCGAGCACTGAGCACCCAGCACCCTGAGCACTGAGCACCCAGCACCCTGAGTACTGAGCACCCAGCACCCCAAGCACTGAGCACCCAGCACCCTGAGTACTGAGCACCCAGCACCCTGAGTACTGAGCACCCAGCACTCCGAGCACTGAGCACCCAGCACCCTGAGCACTGAGCACCCAGCACCCTGAGTACTGAGCACCCAGCCCCCTCAGCACTGAGCACCCAGCACCCCGAGCACTGAGCACCCAGCACCCTGAGTACTGAGCACCCTGAGGACTGAGCACCGATCACCCTGAGCACTGAGCACCCAGCACCCTGAGTACTTAGCACCCAGCACACTGAGCACTGAGCACCCAGCACCCTGAGTACTGAGCACCCAGCACCCTGAGCACTGAGCACCCAGCACCCTGAGTCATGAGCACCCAGCACCCTGAGTACTTAGCACCCAGCACACTGAGCACTGAGCACCCAGCACCCTGAGTACTGAGCACCGAGCACCCTGAGTACTGAGCACGCAGTACCCTGAGTACTGAGCACCCAGCACCCTGAGTACTGAGCACCGAGCACCCTGAGTACTGAGCACCCAGCACCCGGAGCACTGAGCACCCAGCACCCTGAGTACTGAGCACCCAGCACCCTGAGCACTGAGCACCCAGCACCCTGAGTCATGAGCACCCAGCACCCTGAGTACTTAGCACCCAGCACACTGAGCACTGAGCACCCAGCACCCTGAGTACTGAGCACTGAGCACCCTGAGTACTGAGCACCCAGCACCCTGAGTACTGAGCACCCAGCACCCTGAGTACTGAGCACCGAGCATCCGGAGTTCGGAGCACCCTGCACCCCGAGCACTGAGCACCCAGCACCCTGAGCACTGAGCACCCTGAGGACTGAGCACCCAGCACCCTGAGTACTGAGCACCCAGCATCCTGAGTACTGAGCACCGATCACCCTGAGCACTGAGCACACAGCAACCGGAGCACTGAGCACCCAGCACCCTGAGTACTGAGCACCCTGAGTACTGAGCACACAGCACCCCGAGCACTGAGCACGCAGCAACCCGAGCACTGAGCACCCAGCACCCTGAGTACTGAGCACCCTGGATACTGAGCACCCAGCACCTGAGTACTGAGCACCCTGAGTACTGAGCACCCTGAGTACTGAGCACCCAGCACCCTGAGTACTGAGCACCCTGAGTACTGAGCACCCAGCATCCTGAGTACTGAGCACCGATCACCCTGAGCACTGAGCACCCAGCAACCCGAGCACTGAGCACCCAGCACCCTGAGTACTGATCACCCTGAGTACTGAGCACCCAGCACCCTGAGCACTGAGCACCCAGCACCCTGAGTACTGAGCACCCAGCACCCTGAGCACTGAGCACCTAGCACCCTGAGTCATGAGCACCCAGCACCCTGAGTACTTAGCACCCAGCACACTGAGCACTGAGCACCCAG
The DNA here is from genome assembly GCF_018167655.1 of Microtus oregoni. NCBI lineage: Eukaryota > Metazoa > Chordata > Mammalia > Rodentia > Cricetidae > Microtus > Microtus oregoni. The sequence goes on from NW_024543366.1 coordinate 102,490, forward strand.
CACCCTGAGTACTGAGCACCCAGCACCCTGAGCACTGAGCACGGAGCACCCCGAGGACTGAGCACCCAGCACCGTGAGCACTGAGCACCCAGCACCTTGAGTACTGAGCACCGAGCACCCCGAGCACTGAGCACCCAGCACCCTAAATACTGAGCATCCAGCACCCTGAGCACTGAGCACCCAGCACCCCGAGCACTGAGCACCCAGCACCCTGAGTACTGAGCACCCAGCACCCTGAGTACTGAGCACCCAGCACTCCGAGCACTGAGCACCCAGCACCCAGCACCCTGAGCACTGAGCACCCAGCACCCTGAGTACTGAGCACCCAGCACCCCAAGCACTGAGCACCCAGCACCCTGAGTACTGAGCACCCAGCACCCTGAGTACTGAGCACCCAGCACTCCGAGCACTGAGCACCCAGCACCCTGAGCACTGAGCACCCAGCACCCTGAGTACTGAGCACCCAGCCCCCTCAGCACTGAGCACCCAGCACCCCGAGCACTGAGCACCCAGCACCCTGAGTACTGAGCACCCTGAGGACTGAGCACCGATCACCCTGAGCACTGAGCACCCAGCACCCTGAGTACTTAGCACCCAGCACACTGAGAACTGAGCACCCAGCACCCTGAGTACTGAGCACCCAGCACCCTGAGCACTGAGCACCCAGCACCCTGAGTCATGAGCACCCAGCACCCTGAGTACTTAGCACCCAGCACACTGAGCACTGAGCACCCAGCACCCTGAGTACTGAGCACCGAGCACCCTGAGTACTGAGCACGCAGTACCCTGAGTACTGAGCACCCAGCACCCTGAGTACTGAGCACCGAGCACCCTGAGTACTGAGCACCCAGCACCCGGAGCACTGAGCACCCAGCACCCTGAGTACTGAGCACCCAGCACCCTGAGCACTGAGCACCCAGCACCCTGAGTCATGAGCACCCAGCACCCTGAGTACTTAGCACCCAGCACACTGAGCACTGAGCACCCAGCACCCTGAGTACTGAGCACCGAGCACCCTGAGTACTGAGCACCCAGCACCCTGAGTACTGAGCACCCAGCACCCTGAGTACTGAGCACCGAGCATCCGGAGTTCGGAGCACCCTGCACCCCGAGCACTGAGCACCCAGCACCCTGAGCACTGAGCACCCTGAGGACTGAGCACCCAGCACCCTGAGTACTGAGCACCCAGCATCCTGAGTACTGAGCACCGATCACCCTGAGCACTGAGCACACAGCAACCCGAGCACTGAGCACCCAGCACCCTGAGTACTGAGCACCCTGAGTACTGAGCACACAGCACCCCGAGCACTGAGCACGCAGCAACCCGAGCACTGAGCACCCAGCACCCTGAGTACTGAGCACCCTGAGTACTGAGCACCCAGCACCTGAGTACTGAGCACCCTGAGTACTGAGCACCCTGAGTACTGAGCACCCAGCACCCTGAGTACTGAGCACCCTGAGTACTGAGCACCCAGCATCCTGAGTACTGAGCACCGATCACCCTGAGCACTGAGCACCCAGCAACCCGAGCACTGAGCACCCAGCACCCTGAGTACTGATCTCCCTGAGTACTGAGCACCCAGCACCCTGAGCACTGAGCACCCAGCACCCTGAGTACTGAGCACCGAGCACCCTGAGTACTGAGCACCCAGCACCCTGAGCACTGAGCACCCAGCACCCTGAGTACTGAGCACCGAGCACCCTGAGTACTGAGCACCCAGCACCCTGGGTACTGAGCACCAAGCACCCTGAGTACTGAGCACCGAGCACCCCGAGTAGTGAGCACCCAGCACCCTGAGTACTGAGCACCCTGAGTACTGAGCACCCAGCACCCTGAGTAATGAGCACCCAGCACCCCGAGTACTGAGCACCCAGCACAGTGAGTACTGAGCACCCAGCACCCTGAGTACTTTGCACCCAGCACCCTGAGCACTGAGCACAAAGCACGCTGAGTACTGAGCACTGAGCACCGTGAGTACTGAGCACCGTGGACCCTGAGCACTGAGCACCCAGCACGCTGAGTACTGAGCACCCAGCACCCTGAGTTCTGAGCACTGAGCACTGAGCACCCAGCACCCTGAGTACTGAGCAGCCAGCACCCTGAGTACTGAGCACTGAGCACTGAGCACACTGAGCACTGAGCACCCAACACCCCGAGCACTGAGCACTGAGCACCCTGAGTACTGAACACTGAGCACTCTGAGTACTGAGCACCCAGCACCCTGAGTACTGAGCACCCAGCTCCCCGAGCACTGAGCACCGGGCACCCCGAGCACTGAGCACCCAGCACCCTGAGTACTGAGCACCCAGCACCCTGAGTACTGAGTACTGAGCACTGAGCACCCTGAGCACTGAGCACCCAGCATCCTGAGCACTGAGTACTGAGCACCCAGCACCCTGAGCACTGAGAACCCAGCACCCTGAGTACTGAGCACCCAGCACAAGGAGCACTGAGCACCCAGCACCCCGAGCACTGAGCACTTAGCACCCTTAGTACTGAGCACCGAGCACCCTGAGTACTGAGCACCCAGCACCCTGAGCACTGAGCACGGAGCACCCCGAGGACTGAGCACCCAGCACCGTGAGCACTGAGCACCCAGCACCTTGAGTACTGAGCACCGAGCACCCCGAGCACTGAGCACCCAGCACCCTAAATACTGAGCATCCAGCACCCTGAGCACTGAGCACCCAGCACCCCGAGCACTGAGCACCCAGCACCCTGAGTACTGAGCACCCAGCACCCTGAGTACTGAGCACCCAGCACTCCGAGCACTGAGCACCCAGCACCCTGAGCACTGAGCACCCAGCACCCTGAGTACTGAGCACCCAGCACCCCAAGCACTGAGCACCCAGCACCCTGAGTACTGAGCACCCAGCACCCTGAGTACTGAGCACCCAGCACTCCGAGCACTGAGCACCCAGCACCCTGAGCACTGAGCACCCAGCACCCTGAGTACTGAGCACCCAGCCCCCTCAGCACTGAGCACCCAGCACCCCGAGCACTGAGCACCCAGCACCCTGAGTACTGAGCACCCTGAGGACTGAGCACCGATCACCCTGAGCACTGAGCACCCAGCACCCTGAGTACTTAGCACCCAGCACACTGAGCACTGAGCACCCAGCACCCTGAGTACTGAGCACCCAGCACCCTGAGCACTGAGCACCCAGCACCCTGAGTCATGAGCACCCAGCACCCTGAGTACTTAGCACCCAGCACACTGAGCACTGAGCACCCAGCACCCTGAGTACTGAGCACCGAGCACCCTGAGTACTGAGCACGCAGTACCCTGAGTACTGAGCACCCAGCACCCTGAGTACTGAGCACCGAGCACCCTGAGTACTGAGCACCCAGCACCCGGAGCACTGAGCACCCAGCACCCTGAGTACTGAGCACCCAGCACCCTGAGCACTGAGCACCCAGCACCCTGAGTCATGAGCACCCAGCACCCTGAGTACTTAGCACCCAGCACACTGAGCACTGAGCACCCAGCACCCTGAGTACTGAGCACCGAGCACCCTGAGTACTGAGCACCCAGCACCCTGAGTACTGAGCACCCAGCACCCTGAGTACTGAGCACCGTGCATCCGGAGTTCGGAGCACCCTGCACCCCGAGCACTGAGCACCCAGCACCCTGAGCACTGAGCACCCTGAGGACTGAGAACCCAGCACCCTGAGTACTGAGCACCCAGCATCCTGAGTACTGAGCACCGATCACCCTGAGCACTGAGCACACAGCAACCCGAGCACTGAGCACCCAGCACCCTGAGTACTGAGCACCCTGAGTACTGAGCACACAGCACCCCGAGCACTGAGCACGCAGCAACCCGAGCACTGAGCACCCAGCACCCTGAGTACTGAGCACCCTGAGTACTGAGCACCCAGCACCTGAGTACTGAGCACCCTGAGTACTGAGCACCCTGAGTACTGAGCACCCAGCACCCTGAGTACTGAGCACCCTGAGTACTGAGCACCCAGCATCCTGAGTACTGAGCACCGATCACCCTGAGCACTGAGCACCCAGCAACCCGAGCACTGAGCACCCAGCACCCTGAGTACTGATCACCCTGAGTACTGAGCACCCAGCACCCTGAGCACTGAGCACCCAGCACCCTGAGTACTGAGCACCGAGCACCCTGAGTACTGAGCACCCAGCACCCTGAGCACTGAGCACCCAGCACCCTGAGTACTGAGCACCGAGCACCCTGAGTACTGAGCACCCAGCACCCTGGGTACTGAGCACCAAGCACCCTGAGTACTGAGCACCGAGCACCCCGAGTAGTGAGCACCCAGCACCCTGAGTACTGAGCACCCTGAGTACTGAGCACCCAGCACCCTGAGTAATGAGCACCCAGCACCCCGAGTACTGAGCACCCAGCACAGTGAGTACTGAGCACCCAGCACCCTGAGTACTGAGCACCCAGCACCCTGAGCACTGAGCAAAAAGCACGCTGAGTACTGAGCACTGAGCACCGTGAGTACTGAGCACCGTGGACCCTGAGCACTGAGCACCCAGCACGCTGAGTACTGAGCACCCAGCACCCTGAGTTCTGAGCACTGAGCACTGAGCACCCAGCACCCTGAGTACTGAGCAGCCAGCACCCTGAGTACTGAGCACTGAGCACTGAGCACCCTGAGTACTGAACACTGAGCACTCTGAGTACTGAGCACCCAGCACCCTGAGTACTGAGCACCCAGCTCCCCGAGCACTGAGCACCGGGCACCCCGAGCACTGAGCACCCAGCACCCTGAGTACTGAGCACCCAGCACCCTGAGTACTGAGTACTGAGCACTGAGCACCCTGAGCACTGAGCACCCAGCATCCTGAGCACTGAGTACTGAGCACCCAGCACCCTGAGCACTGAGAACCCAGCACCCTGAGTACTGAGCACCCAGCACAAGGAGCACTGAGCACCCAGCACCCCGAGCACTGAGCACTTAGCACCCTTAGTACTGAGCACCGAGCACCCTGAGTACTGAGCACCCAGCACCCTGAGCACTGAGCACGGAGCACCCCGAGGACTGAGCACCCAGCACCGTGAGCACTGAGCACCCAGCACCTTGAGTACTGAGCACCGAGCACCCCGAGCACTGAGCACCCAGCACCCTAAATACTGAGCATCCAGCACCCTGAGCACTGATCACCCAGCACCCCGAGCACTGAGCACCCAGCACCCTGAGTACTGAGCACCCAGCACCCTGAGTACTGAGCACCCAGCACTCCGAGCACTGAGCACCCAGCACCCTGAGCACTGAGCACCCAGCACCCTGAGTACTGAGCACCCAGCACCCCAAGCACTGAGCACCCAGCACCCTGAGTACTGAGCACCCAGCACCCTGAGTACTGAGCACCCAGCACTCCGAACACTGAGCACCCAGCACCCTGAGCACTGAGCACCCAGCACCCTGAGTACTGAGCACCCAGCCCCCTCAGCACTGAGCACCCAGCACCCCGAGCACTGAGCACCCAGCACCCTGAGTACTGAGCACCCTGAGGACTGAGCACCGATCACCCTGAGCACTGAGCACCCAGCACCCTGAGTACTGAGCACCCAGTACCCTGAGTACTGAGCACCGAGCACCCCGAGCACTGAGCACCCAGCACCCTGAGCACTGAGCACCCAGCACCCTGAGTACTGAGCACCCAGCACCCTGAGTACTGAGCACCCAGCACCCTGAGCACTGAGCACCCAGCACCCTGAGTACTGAGCACCCAGCACCCTGAGTACTGAGCACCCAGCACCCTGAGTACTGAGCACCCAGCACCCTGAGTACTGAGCACCCAGCACCCTGAGTACTGAGCACCGAGCACCCCGAGTACTGAGCACCCAGCACCCCGAGCACTGAGCACCCAGCACCCTGAGCACTGAGCACCCAGCACCCCAAGCACTGAGCACCCAGCACCCTGAGTACTGAGTACTGAGCACCCTGAGTACTGACCACCCAGAACCCTGAGCACTGAGCACCCAGCACCCTGAGTACTGAGCACCGAGCACCCTGAGCACTGAGCACCCAGCACCAAGAGTACTGAGCACCGAGCATCCTGAGCACTGAGCACCGAGCACCCCGAGCACTGAGCACCCAGCACCCTGAGTACTGAGCACCCAGCACCAAAAGTACTGAGCACCGAGCACCCCGAGCACTGAGCACCCAGCACCCTGAGTACTGAGCACCCAGCACCAAAAGTACTGAGCACCGAGCACCCCGAGCACTGAGCACCCAGCACCCTGAGTAATGAGCACCCAGAACCCTGAGTACTGAGCACCCAGCACACTGAGCACTGAGCACAAAGCACGCTGAGTACTGAGCACTGAGCACCCTGAGTACTGAGCACCGAGGACCCTGAGCACTGAGCACCCAGCACGCTGAGTACTGAGCGCTGAGCACCCTGAGTACTGAGCACCGAGCACCCTGAGTACTGAGCACCCAGCACCCTGAGCACTGAGCAGCCAGCACCCTGAGCACTGAGCACCCAGCACCCCGAGCACTGAGCACCCAGCACCCTGAGTACTGAGCACCCAGCACCCTGAGTACTGAGCACCGAGCACCCCGAGCACTGAGCACCCAGCACCCTGAGCACTGAGCACCCTGAGGACTGAGCACCCAGCACCCTGAGTACTGAGCACCCAGCATCCTGAGTACTGGGCACCGATCACCCTGAGCACTGAGCACTCAGCAACCCGAGCACTGAGCACCCAGCACCCTGTGTACTGAGCACCCTGAGTACTGAGCACCCAGCACCCCGAGCACTGAGCACCCAGCACCCTGAGTACTGATCACCCTGAGTACTGAGCACCCAGAACCCTGAGTACTGAGCACCCTGAGTACTGAGCACCCAGCACCCTGAGCACTGAGCACCCAGCACCCTGAGTATTGAGCACCCAGCACCCTGAGCACTGAGCACACAGCACCATGAGTACTGAGCACCCAGCACCCTGAGTACTGAGCACCCAGCACCCTGAGTACTGAGCACCCAGCACCCTGAGTACTGAGCACCGAGCACCCCGAGTACTGAGCACCCAGCACCCTGAGCACTGAGCACCCAGCACCCTGAGTACTGAGCACCCAGCACCCTGAGTACTGAGCACCCAGCACCCTGAGCACTGAGCACCCTGAGTACTGAGCACTAAGCACCCAGAGCGCTGAGCACCCAGCACCCCAAGCACGGAGCACCCAGAACCCCGAGCACTGAGTACTGAGCACCCAGCACCCTGAGTACTGAGCACCGAGCTCCCCGAGCACTGAACGCCCTGAGTACTGAGCACCCAGCACCCCGATCACAGAGCACACAGCACCGTCAGCACTGAGCACCCAGCACCCCGAGCACTGAGCACCCAGCACCCTGAGTACTGAGCACCCTGAGGACTGAGCACCGATCACCCTGAGCACTGAGCACCCAACACCCTGAGTACTGAGCACCCAGCACCCTGAGTACTGAGCACCCAGCACGCTGAGTACTGAGCACCCAGCACACTGAGCACTGAGCACCCTGAGGACTGAGCACCCAGCACCCTGAGTACTGAGCACCCAGCATCCTGAGTACTGAGCACCGATCACCCTGAGCACTGAGCACCCAGCAACCCGAGCACTGAGCACCCAGCACCCTGAGTACTGAGCACACTGAGTACTGAGCACCCAGCACCCCGAGCACTGAGCACCCAGCACCCTGAGTACTGAGCACCCTGAGTACTGAGCACCCAGAACCCTGAGTACTGAGCACCCTGAGTACTGAGCACCCAGCACCCTGAGCACTGAGCACCCAGCACCCTGAGTACTGAGCACCCAGCACCCTGAGTACTGTGCACCCAGCACCCTGAGTACTGAGCACCCAGCACCCTGAGTACTGAGCAGCCAGCACGCTGAGTACTGAGCACCCAGCAACCTGAGCACTGAGCACCCTGAGTACTGAGCACCCAGCACCCTGAGCACTGAGCACCCAGCACCCTGAGTACTGAGCACCCAGCACCCTGAGTACTGAGCACCGAGCACTCCAAGCACTGAGCACCCAGCACCCTGAGCACTGAGCACCCAGCACCCTGAGTACTGAGCACCCAGCACCCTGAGTACTGAGCACCCAGCACCCTGAGCACTGAGCACAAAGCAACCTGAGTACTGAGCACCCAGCACCCTGAGTACTGAGCACCCAGCACCCTGAGTACTGAGCACACAGCACCCTGAGTACTGAGCACCCAGCACCCTGAGTACTGAGCACCGAGCACCCCGAGTACTGAGCACCCAGCACCCCGAGCACTGAGCACCCAGCACCCTGAGCACTGAGCACCCAGCACCCCAAGCACTGAGCACCCAGCACCCTGAGTACTGAGTACTGAACACCCTGAGTACTGAGCACCCAGCACCCTGAGCACCCAGCACCCTGAGTACTGAGCACCGAGCACCCCGAGCACTGAGCACCCAGCACCCCGAGCACTGAGCACCCAGCACTGAGCACCCAGCACCCTGAGTACTGAGCACCCAGCACCCTGAGTACTGAGCACCGAGCACCCCGAGCATTGAGCACCGGGCACCCCGAGCACTGAGCACCCAGCACCCTGAGTACTGAGCACCCAGAACCCTGAGTACTGAGCACTGAGCAGTGAGCACACTGAGCACTGTGCACCCAGCATCTTGAGCACTGAGTACTGAGCACCCAGCACCCTGAGCACTGAGCACCCAGCACCCTGAGCACTGAGCACCCAGCACCCTGAGTACTGAGCACCCAGCACCCCGAGCACTGAGCACCCAGCACCCTGAGCACTGAGCTCCCAGCACCCCAAGCACTGAGCACCCAGCACCCTGAGTACTGAGTACTGAGCACCCTGAGTACTGAGCACCAAGCACCCTGAGTACTGAGCACCCAGCACTCCAAGCACTGAGCACCCAGCACCCTGAGCACTGAGCACCCAGCACCCTGAGTACTGAGCACACAGCACAGCGAGCACTGAGCACCCAGCACCCTGAGTAATGAGCACCCAGCACCCTGAGTACTGAGCACTGAGCACCCTGAGCACTGAGCACCCAGCACCCTGAGCACTGAGCACCCTGAGGACTGAGCACCGAGCACCCTGAGTACTGAGCACCCAGCATCCTGAGTAGTGAGCACCGATCACCCTGAGCACTGAGCACCCAGCAACCCAAACACTGAGCACCCAGCACCCTGAGTACTGAGCACCCTGAGTACTGAGCACCCAGCACCCCGAGCACTGAGCACGCAGCACCCTGAGTACTGAGCACCCAGAGTACTGAGCACCCAGCACCCTGAGTACTGAGCACCCTGAGTACTGAGCACCCAGCACCCTGAGCACTGAGCACCCAGCACCCTGAGAACTGAGCACCCAGCACCCTGAGCACTGAGCACCCAGCACCCTGAGTACTGAGCACCCAGCACCCTGAGTACTTTGCACCCAGCACCCTGAGCACTGAGCACCCAGCACCCTGAGTACTGAGCACCGAGCACCCTGAGTACTGAGCACCCCGCACCCTGAGTACTGAGCACCCAGCACCAAGAGTACTGAGCATCGAGCACCCCGAGCACTGAGCACCCAGCACCCTGAGTAATGAGCACCCAGCACCCCGAGTACTGAGCACCCAGCACCGTGAGTACTGAGCACCCAGCACCCTGAGTACTGAGCGCCCAGCACCCTGAGCACTGAGCACAAAGCACGCTGAGTACTGAGCACTGAGCACCCTGAGTACTGAGCACCAAGGACCCTGAGCATTGAGCACCCAGCACGCTGAGTACTGAGCGCTGAGCACCCTGAGTACTGAGCACCGAGCACCCTGAGTACTGAGCACCCAGCACCCTGAGCAATGAGCAGCCAGCACCCTGAGCACTGAGCACCCAGCACCCCGAGCACTGAGCACCCAGCACCATGAGCACTGAGCACCCAGCACCCCGAGTACTGAGCACCCAGCACCCTGAGTACTGAGCACCGAGCAACCCGAGCACTGAGCACCCAGCACCCCGAGCACTGAGCACCCAGCACCCCGAGAATGAGCACCCAGCACCCTGAGTACTGAGCACCCAGCACCCTGAGCACTGAGCACCCAGCACCCTGAGTACTGAGCACCCAGCACCCTGAGAACTTAGCACCCAGCACCCTGAGCACTGAGCACCCAGCACCCTGAGTACTGAGCACCGAGCACCCTGAGTACTGAGCACCCAGCACCCTGAGTACTGAGCACCGAGCACCCCGAGTACTGAGCACCCATCACCCTGAGCACTGAGCACCCAGCACCCTGAGTACTGAGCACCCAGCACCCTGAGTACTGAGCACGCAGCACCCCGAGCACTGAGCACCCTGAGTACTGAGCACTAAACACCCAGAGCGCTGAGCACCCAGCACCCCAAGCACGGAGCACCCAGGACCCCGAGCACTGAGTACTGAGCACCCAGCACCCTGAGTACTGAGCACCGAGCTCCCCGAGCACTGAGCACCCTGAGTACTGAGCACCCAGCACCCCGATCACAGAGCACCCAGCACACTCAGCACTGAGGACCCAGCACCCCGAGCACTGAGCACCGAGCACCCTGAGTACTGAGCACCCTGAGGACTGAGCACCGATCACCCTGAACACTGAGCACCCAGCACCCTGAGTACTGAGCACCCAGCACCCTGAGTACTGAGCACCGAGCACTCCGAGCATTGAGCACCCAGCACCCTGAGCACTGAGCACCCAGCACCCTGAGTACTGAGCACCCAGCACCCTGAGTACTGAGCACCCAGCACCCTGAGTACTGAGCACCCAGCACCAAGAGTACTGAGCACCGAGCACCCTGAGTAATGAGCACCCAGCACCCCGAGTACTGAGCACCCAGCACCGTGAGTACTGAGCACCCAGCACCCTGAGTACTGAGCACCCAGCACCCTGAGCACTGAGCAAAAAGCACGCTGAGTACTGAGCACTGAGCACCCTGAGTACTGAGCACCGAGCACCCTGAGTACTGAGCACCCAGCACCCTGAGCACTGAGTAGCCAGCACCCTGAGCACTGAGCACCCAGCACCCCGAGCACTGAGCACCCAGCAACGTGAGCACTGAGCACCCAGCACCCCGAGTACTGAGCACCCAGCACCCTGAGTACTGAGCACAGAGCACCCCGAGCACTGAGCACCCAGCACCCCGAGAATGAGCACCCAGCACCCTGAGTACTGAGAACCGAGCACCCTGAGTACTGAGCACCCAGCACCCTGAGCACTGAGCACCCAGCACCCCGAGTACTGAGCAAACAGCACCCCGGGCACTGAGCACCCAGCACCCCGAGAATGAGCACCCAGCACCCTGAGTACTGAGCACCCAGCACCCTGAGTACTGAGCACCCAGCACCCCGAGCACTGAGCACCCTGAGTACTTTGCACCCAGCACCCTGAGTACTGAGCACTAAGCACACAGAGCGCTGAGCACCCAGCACCCCAAGCACGGAGCACCCAGGACCCCGAGCACTGAGTACTGAGCACCCAGCACCCTGAGTACTGAGCACCGAGCTCCCCGAGCCCTGAGCACCCTGAGTACTGAGCACACAGCACCCCGATCACAGAGCACCCAGCACCCTCAGCACTGAGCACCCAGCACCCCGAGCACTGAGCACCCAGCACCCTGAGTACTGAGCACCCTGAGGACTGAGCACCGATCACACTGAGCACTGAGCACCCAGCACCCTGAGTACTGAGCACCCTGAGTACTGAGCACCCAGCACCCTGAGTACTGAGCACTGAGCACCCCGAGTACTGAGCACCCAGCACCCTGAGCACTGAGCACCCAGCACCCCGAGCACTGAGCACGCAGCGCCCTGAGTACTGAGCACCCAGCACCCCGAGCCCTGAGCACCCAGCACCCTGAGTACTGAGCACCCTGAGTACTGAGCACCTAGCACCCCGAGCACTGAGCACCCAGCACCCTGAGCACTGAGCACCCTGCAACCTGAGTACTGAGCATCAAGCACCCTGAGCACTGATCACCCAGCACCCTGAGCACTGAGCACCCAGCACCCTGAGCACTGAGCACCCAGCACCCTGAGTACTGAGCACCCAACGTACTGAGCATCGAGCACCCCGAGCACTGAGCACCCAGCACCCTGAGTACTGAGCACCCAGCACCCCGAGCACTGAGCACCCAGCACCCTGAGTACTGAGCACTGAGCACCCTGAGTACTGAGCACCGAGCACCCCGAACACTGAGCACCCAGCACCCTGAGCACTGAGCACCCTGACGACTGAGCACCCAGCACGCTGAGTACTGAGCACCCAGCATCCTGAGTACTGAGCACCGATCACCCTGAGCACTGAGCACCCAGCAACCCGAGCACTGAGCACCCAGCACCCTGAGTACTTAGCACCCTGAGTACTGACCACCCAGCACCCCGAGCACTGAGCACCCAGGACCCTGAGTACTGAGCACCCTGAGTACTGAGCACCCAGCACCCTGAGTACTGAGCACCCTGAGTACTGAGCACCCAGCACCCTGAGCACTGAGCACCCAGCACCCTGAGTACTGAGCACCCAGCACCCTGAGCACTGAGCACCCAGCACCCTGAGTACTGAGCACCCAGCACCCTGAGAACTTAGCACCCAGCACCCTGAGCACTGAGCACTTATCACCCTGAGTACTGAGCACCGAGCACCCTGAGTACTGAGCACCCAGCACCCTGAGTACTGAGCACCCAGCACCATGAGTACTGAGCACCGAGCACCCCGAGTACTGAGCACCCAGCACCCTGAGCACTGAGCACCCAGCACCCTGAGTACTGAGCACCCAGCACCCTGAGTACTGAGCACGCAGCACCCCGAGCACTGAGCACCCTGAGTACTGAGCACTAAGCACCCAGAGCGCTGAGCACCCAGCACCCCAAGCACGGAGCATCCAGGACCCCGAGCACTGAGTACTGAGCACCCAGCACCCTGAGTACTGAGCACCGAGCTCCCTGAGCACTGAGCACCCTGAGTACTGAGCACCCAGCACCCCGATCACAGAGCACCCAGCACACTCAGCACTGAGGACCCAGCACACCGAGCACTGAGCACCGAGCACCCTGAGTACTGAGCACCCTGAGGACTGAGCACCGATCACCCTGAACACTGAGCACCCAGCACCCTGAGTACTGAGCACCCAGCACCCTGAGTACTGATCACCGAGCACTCCGAGCACTGAGCACCCAGCACCCTGAGCACTGAGCACCCAGCACCCTGAGTACTGAGCACCCAGCACCCTGAGTACTGAGCACCCAGCTCCCTGAGTACTGAGCACCCAGCACCAAGAGTAGTGAGCACCGAGCATCCTGAGCACTGAGCACCGAGCACCCCGAGCACTGAGCACCCAGCAGCCTGACTACTGAGCACCCAGCACCAAGAGTACTGAGCATCGAGCACCCCGAGTACTGAGCACCCAGCACCGTGAGTACTGAGCACCCAGCACCCTGAGTACTGAGCATCCAGCACCCTGAGCACTGAGCACAAAGCACGCTGAGTACTGAGCACTGAGCACCCTGAGTACTGAGCACCAAGGACCCTGAGCACTGAGCACCCAGCACGCTGAGTACTGAGCGCTGAGCACAATGAGTACTGAGCACCGAGCACCCTGAGTACTGAGCACCCAGCACCCTGAGCACTGAGCAGCCAGCACCCTGAGCAGTGAGCACCCAGCACCCCGAGCACTGAGCACCCAGCACCCTGAGCACTGAGCACCCAGCACCCCGAGTACTGAGCACCCAGCACCCTGAGTACTGAGCACCGAGCAACCCGAGCACTGAGCACCCAGCACCCCGAGCACTGAGCACCCAGCACCCCGAGAATGAGCACCCAGCACCCTGAGTACTGAGCACCCAGCACCCTGAGCACTGAGCACTCAGCACCCTGAGTACTGAGCACCCAGCACCCTGAGAACTTAGCACCCAGCACCCTGAGCACTGAGCACCCAGCACCCTGAGTACTGAGCACCGAGCACCCTGAGTACTGAGCACCCAGCACCCTGAGTACTGAGCACCCAGCACCCTGAGTACTGAGCACCGAGCACCCCGAGTACTGAGCACCCAGCACCCTGAGCACTGAGCACCCAGCACCCTGAGTACTGAGCACCCAGCACCCTGAGTACTGAGCACGCAGCACCCCGAGCACTGAGCACCCTGAGTACTGAGCACTAAACACCCAGAGCGCTGAGCACCCAGCACCCCAAGCACGGAGCACCCAGGACCACGAGCACTGAGTACTGAGCACCCAGCACCCTGAGTACTGAGCACCGAGCTCCCCGAGCACTGAGCACCGTGAGTACTGAGCACCAAGCACCCCGATCACAGAGCACACAGCACACTCAGCACTGAGGTCCCAGCACCCCGAGCACTGAGCACCAAGCACCCTGAGTAATGAGCACCCTTAGGACTGAGCACCGATCACCCTGAACACTGAGCACCCAGCACCCTGAGTACTGAGCACCCAGCACCCTGAGTACTCAGCACCGAGCTCCCCGAGCACTGAACGCCCTGAGTACTGAGCACCCAGCACCCCGATCACAGAGCACCCAGCACCGTCAGCACTGAGCACCCAGCACCCCGAGCACTGAGCACCCAGCACCCTGAGTACTGAGCACCCTGAGGACTGAGCACCGATCACCCTGAGCACTGAGCACCCAACACCCTGAGTACTGAGCACCCAGCACCCTGAGTACTGAGCACCCAGCACGCTGAGTACTGAGCACCCAGCACACTGAGCACTGAGCACCCTGAGGACTGAGCACCCAGCACCCTGAGTACTGAGCACCCAGCATCCTGAGTACTGAGCACCGATCACCCTGAGCACTGAGCACCCAGCAACCCGAGCACTGAGCACCCAGCACCCTGAGTATTGAGCACACTGAGTACTGAGCACCCAGCACCCCGAGCACTGAGCACCCAGCACCCTGAGTACTGAGCACCCTGAGTACTGAGCACCCAGAACCCTGAGTACTGAGCACCCTGAGTACTGAGCACCCAGCACACTGAGCACTGAGCACCCAGCACCCTGAGTACTGAGCACCCAGCACCCTGAGTACTGTGCACCCAGCACCCTGAGTACTGAGCACACAGCACCCTGAGTACTGAGCAGCCAGCACGCTGAGTACTGAGCACCCAGCAACCTGAGCACTGAGCACCCTGAGTACTGAGCACCCAGCACCCTGAGTACTGAGCACCCAGCACCCTGAGCACTGAGCACCCAGCAACCTGAGTACTGAGCACCCAGCACCCTGAGTACTGAGCACCCAGCACACTGAGTACTGAGCACCCAGCACCCTGAGTACTGAGCACCCAGAACCCTGAGTACTGAGCACCGAGCACCCCGAGTACTGAGCACCCAGCACCCTGAGCACTGAGCACCCAGCACCCTGAGCACTGAGCACCCAGCACCCCAAGCACTGAGCACCCAGCACCCTGAGTACTGAGTACTGAACACCCTTAGTACTGAGCACCCAGCACCCTGAGCACCCAGCACCCTGAGTACTGAGCACCGAGCACCCCGAGCACTGAGCACCCAGCACCCCGAGCACTGAGCACCCAGCAGTGAGCACCCAGCACCCTGAGTACTGAGCACCCAGCACCCTGAGTACTGAGCACCGAGCACCCCGAGCATTGAGCACCTGGCACCCCGAGCACTGAGCACCCAGCACCCTGAGTACTGAGCACCCAGCACCCTGAGTACTGAGCACTGAGCAGTGAGCACACTGAGCACTGAGCACCCAGCATCCTGAGCACTGAGTACTGAGCACCCAGCACCCTGAGCACTGAGCACCCAGCACCCTGAGCACTGAGCACCCAGCACCCTGAGTACTGAGCACCCAGCACCCCGAGCACTGAGCACCCAGCACCCTGAGCACTGAGCTCCCAGCACCCCAAGCACTGAGCACCCAGCACCCTGAGTACTGAGTACTGAGCACCCTGAGTACTGAGCACCAAGCACCCTGAGTACTGAGCACCCAGCACTCCAAGCACTGAGCACCAAGCACCCTGAGCACTGAGCACCCAGCACCCTGAGTACTGAGCACCCAGCACCCTGAGTAATGAGCACCCAGCACCCTGAGTACTGAGCACTGAGCACCCTGAGCACTGAGCACCCAGCACCCTGAGCACTGAGCACCCTGAGGACTGAGCACCGAGCACCCTGAGTACTGAGCACCCAGCATCCTGAGTAGTGAGCACCGATCACCCTGAGCACTGAGCACCCAGCAACCCAAGCACTGAGCACCCAGCACCCTGAGTACTGAGCACCCTGAGTACTGAGCACCCAGCACCCCGAGCACTGAGCACGCAGCACCCTGAGTACTGAGCACCCAGAGTACTGAGCACCCAGCACCCTGAGTACTGAGCACCCTGAGTACTGAGCACCCAGCACCCTGAGCACTGAGCACCCAGCACCCTGAGAACTGAGCACCCAGCACCCTGAGCACTGAGCACCCAGCACCCTGAGTACTGAGCACCCAGCACCCTGAGTACTTTGCACCCAGCACCCTGAGCACTGAGCACCCAGCACCCTGAGTACTGAGCACCGAGCACCCTGAGTACTGAGCACCCAGCACCCTGAGTACTGAGCACCCAGCACCCTGAGTACTGAGCACCGAGCACCCCGAGTACTGAGCACCCAGCACCCTGAGCACTGAGCACCCAGCACCCTGAGTACTGAGCACCCAGCACCCTGAGTACTGAGCACCCAGCACCCCGAGCACTGAGCACCCTGAGTACTGAGCACCCAGCACCCTGAGTACTGAGCACTAAGCACCCAGAGCGCTGAGCTCCCAGCACCCCAAGCACGGAGCACCCAGGACCCCGAGCACTGAGTACTGAGCACCCAGCACCCTGATTACTGAGCACCGAGCTCCCCGAGCACTGAGCACCCTGAGTACTGAGCACCCAGCACCCCGATCACAGAGCACCCAGCACCCTCAGCACTGAGCACCCAGCACCCCGAGCACTGAGCACCCAGCACCCTGAGTACTGAGCACCCTGAAGACTGAGCACCGATCACCCTGAGCACTGAGCACCCAGCACCCTGAGTACTGAGCACCCAGCACCCTGAGTACTGAGCACCGAGCACCCCGAGCACTAAGCACCCAGCACCCTGAGCACTGAGCACCCAGCAACCTGAGTACTGAGCACCCAGCACCCTGAGTACTGAGCACCCAGCACCCTGAGCACTGAGCACCCAGCACCCTGAGTACTGAGCACCCTGAGTACTGAGCACCTAGCACCCCGAGCACTGAGCACCCAGCACCCTGAGCACTGAGCACCCTGCACCCTGAGTACTGAGCATCAAGCACCCTGAGCACTGAGCACACAGCACCCCGATCACAGAGCACCCAGCACCCTCAGCACTGAGCACCCAGCACCCCGAGCAATGAGCACCCAGCACCCTGAGTACTGAGCACCCAGCACCCCGAGCACTGAGCACCCAGCACCCTGAGTACTGAGCACCGAGCACCCTGAGTACTGAGCACCCAGCACCCCGAGGACTGAGCACCCAGCACCCCGAGTACTGAGCACCCAGCACTGAGCACCCAGCACCCTGAGTACTGAGCACCCAGCACCCTGAGTACTGAGCACCGAGCACCACGAGCATTGAGAACCGGGCACCCCGAGCACTGAGCACCCAGCACCCTGAGTAATGAGCACCCAGCACCCCGAGTACTGAGCACCCAGCACCTTGAGTACTGAGCACCCAGCACCCTGAGTACTGAGCACCCAGCACCCTGAGCACTGAGCACAAAGCACGCTGAGTACTGAGCACTGAGCACCCTGAGTACTGAGCACCAAGGACCATGAGCACTGAGCACCCAGCACGCTGAGTACTGAGCGCTGAGCACCCTGAGTACTGAGCACCGAGCACCCTGAGTACTGAGGACCCAGCACACCGAGCACTGAGCACCCAGCACCCTGAGCACTGAGCACCCAGCACCCCGAGTACTGAGCACCCAGCACCCTGAGTACTGAGCACCGAGCACTCCGAGCACTGAGCACCCAGCACCCCGAGAATGAGCACGCAGCACCCTGAGTACTGAGAACCGAGCACCCTGAGTACTGAGCACCCAGCACCCCGAGTACTGAGCAAACAGCACCCCGAGCACTGAGCACTCAGCACCCCGAGAATGAGCACCCAGCACCCTGAGTACTGAGCACCTAGCACCTGAGTACTGAGCACCCAGCACCCCAAGCACTGAGCACCCTGAGTACTTTGCACCCAGCACCCTGAGTACTGAGCACTAAGCACACAGAGCGCTGAGCACCCAGCACCCCAAGCACGGAGCACCCAGGACCCCGAGCACTGAGTACTGAGCACCCAGCACCCTGAGGACTGAGCACCGAGCTCCCCGAGCACTGAGCACCCTGAGAACTTAGCACCCAGCACCCCGAGCACTGAGCACCCAGCACCCCGAGTACTGAGCACCCAGCACCCCGAGTACTGAGCACCCAGCACGCTGAGTACTGAGCGCTGAGCACCCTGAGTACTGAGCACCGAGCACCCTGAGTACTGAGCACCCAGCACCCTGAGCACTGAGCAGCCAGCACCCTGAGCACTGAGCACCCAGCACACCGAGCACTGAGCACCCAGCACCCTGAGTACTGAGCACCCTGAGTACTGAGCACCCAGCACCCTGAGTACTGAGCACTGAGCACCCCGAGTACTGAGCACCCAGCACCCTGAGCACTGAGCACCCAGCACCCCGAGCACTGAGCACGCAGCGCCCTGAGTACTGAGCACCCAGCACCCCGAGCCCTGAGCACCCAGCACCCTGAGTACTGAGCACCCTGAGTACTGAGCACCTAGCACCCCGAGCACTGAG
The DNA here is from genome assembly GCF_018167655.1 of Microtus oregoni. Lineage (NCBI taxonomy): Eukaryota > Metazoa > Chordata > Mammalia > Rodentia > Cricetidae > Microtus > Microtus oregoni. Next base: position 121,281 of record NW_024543366.1, read on the forward strand.
CACCCAGCACCCTGAGCACTGAGCACCCTGCAACCTGAGTACTGAGCATCAAGCACCCTGAGCACTGATCACCCAGCACCCTGAGCACTGAGCACCCAGCACCCTGAGCACTGAGCACCCAGCACCCTGAGTACTGAGCACCCAACGTACTGAGCATCGAGCACCCCGAGCACTGAGCACCCAGCACCCTGAGTACTGAGCACCCAGCACCCCGAGCACTGAGCACCCAGCACCCTGAGTACTGAGCACTGAGCACCCTGAGTACTGAGCACCGAGCACCCCGAACACTGAGCACCCAGCACCCTGAGCACTGAGCACCCTGACGACTGAGCACCCAGCACGCTGAGTACTGAGCACCCAGCATCCTGAGTACTGAGCACCGATCACCCTGAGCACTGAGCACCCAGCAACCCGAGCACTGAGCACCCAGCACCCTGAGTACTTAGCACCCTGAGTACTGACCACCCAGCACCCCGAGCACTGAGCACCCAGGACCCTGAGTACTGAGCACCCTGAGTACTGAGCACCCAGCACCCTGAGTACTGAGCACCCTGAGTACTGAGCACCCAGCACCCTGAGCACTGAGCACCCAGCACCCTGAGTACTGAGCACCCAGCACCCTGAGCACTGAGCACCCAGCACCCTGAGTACTGAGCACCCAGCACCCTGAGAACTTAGCACCCAGCACCCTGAGCACTGAGCACTTATCACCCTGAGTACTGAGCACCGAGCACCCTGAGTACTGAGCACCCAGCACCCTGAGTACTGAGCACCCAGCACCATGAGTACTGAGCACCGAGCACCCCGAGTACTGAGCACCCAGCACCCTGAGCACTGAGCACCCAGCACCCTGAGTACTGAGCACCCAGCACCCTGAGTACTGAGCACGCAGCACCCCGAGCACTGAGCACCCTGAGTACTGAGCACTAAGCACCCAGAGCGCTGAGCACCCAGCACCCCAAGCACGGAGCATCCAGGACCCCGAGCACTGAGTACTGAGCACCCAGCACCCTGAGTACTGAGCACCGAGCTCCCTGAGCACTGAGCACCCTGAGTACTGAGCACCCAGCACCCCGATCACAGAGCACCCAGCACACTCAGCACTGAGGACCCAGCACACCGAGCACTGAGCACCGAGCACCCTGAGTACTGAGCACCCTGAGGACTGAGCACCGATCACCCTGAACACTGAGCACCCAGCACCCTGAGTACTGAGCACCCAGCACCCTGAGTACTGATCACCGAGCACTCCGAGCACTGAGCACCCAGCACCCTGAGCACTGAGCACCCAGCACCCTGAGTACTGAGCACCCAGCACCCTGAGTACTGAGCACCCAGCACCCTGAGTACTGAGCACCCAGCACCAAGAGTAGTGAGCACCGAGCATCCTGAGCACTGAGCACCGAGCACCCCGAGCACTGAGCACCCAGCAGCCTGACTACTGAGCACCCAGCACCAAGAGTACTGAGCATCGAGCACCCCGAGTACTGAGCACCCAGCACCGTGAGTACTGAGCACCCAGCACCCTGAGTACTGAGCATCCAGCACCCTGAGCACTGAGCACAAAGCACGCTGAGTACTGAGCACTGAGCACCCTGAGTACTGAGCACCAAGGACCCTGAGCACTGAGCACCCAGCACGCTGAGTACTGAGCGCTGAGCACAATGAGTACTGAGCACCGAGCACCCTGAGTACTGAGCACCCAGCACCCTGAGCACTGAGCACCGAGCACCCCGAGCACTGAGCACCCAGCAGCCTGACTACTGAGCACCCAGCACCCTGAGCACTGAGCACCCAGCACCCCGAGTACTGAGCACCCAGCACCCTGAGTACTGAGCACCGAGCAACCCGAGCACTGAGCACCCAGCACCCCGAGCACTGAGCACCCAGCACCCCGAGAATGAGCACCCAGCACCCTGAGTACTGAGCACCCAGCACCCTGAGCACTGAGCACTCAGCACCCTGAGTACTGAGCACCCAGCACCCTGAGAACTTAGCACCCAGCACCCTGAGCACTGAGCACCCAGCACCCTGAGTACTGAGCACCGAGCACCCTGAGTACTGAGCACCCAGCACCCTGAGTACTGAGCACCCAGCACCCTGAGTACTGAGCACCGAGCACCCCGAGTACTGAGCACCCAGCACCCTGAGCACTGAGCACCCAGCACCCTGAGTACTGAGCACCCAGCACCCTGAGTACTGAGCACGCAGCACCCCGAGCACTGAGCACCCTGAGTACTGAGCACTAAACACCCAGAGCGCTGAGCACCCAGCACCCCAAGCACGGAGCACCCAGGACCACGAGCACTGAGTACTGAGCACCCAGCACCCTGAGTACTGAGCACCGAGCTCCCCGAGCACTGAGCACCGTGAGTACTGAGCACCAAGCACCCCGATCACAGAGCACACAGCACACTCAGCACTGAGGTCCCAGCACCCCGAGCACTGAGCACCAAGCACCCTGAGTAATGAGCACCCTTAGGACTGAGCACCGATCACCCTGAACACTGAGCACCCAGCACCCTGAGTACTGAGCACCCAGCACCCTGAGTACTCAGCACCGAGCTCCCCGAGCACTGAACGCCCTGAGTACTGAGCACCCAGCACCCCGATCACAGAGCACCCAGCCCCGTCAGCACTGAGCACCCAGCACCCCGAGCACTGAGCACCCAGCACCCTGAGTACTGAGCACCCTGAGGACTGAGCACCGATCACCCTGAGCACTGAGCACCCAACACCCTGAGTACTGAGCACCCAGCACCCTGAGTACTGAGCACCCAGCACGCTGAGTACTGAGCACCCAGCACACTGAGCACTGAGCACCCTGAGGACTGAGCACCCAGCACCCTGAGTACTGAGCACCCAGCATCCTGAGTACTGAGCACCGATCACCCTGAGCACTGAGCACCCAGCAACCCGAGCACTGAGCACCCAGCACCCTGAGTATTGAGCACACTGAGTACTGAGCACCCAGCACCCCGAGCACTGAGCACCCAGCACCCTGAGTACTGAGCACCCTGAGTACTGAGCACCCAGAACCCTGAGTACTGAGCACCCTGAGTACTGAGCACCCAGCACACTGAGCACTGAGCACCCAGCACCCTGAGTACTGAGCACCCAGCACCCTGAGTACTGTGCACCCAGCACCCTGAGTACTGAGCACCCAGCACCCTGAGTACTGAGCAGCCAGCACGCTGAGTACTGAGCACCCAGCAACCTGAGCACTGAGCACCCTGAGTACTGAGCACCCAGCACCCTGAGTACTGAGCACCCAGCACCCTGAGCACTGAGCACCCAGCAACCTGAGTACTGAGCACCCAGCACCCTGAGTACTGAGCACCCAGCACACTGAGTACTGAGCACCCAGCACCCTGAGTACTGAGCACCCAGAACCCTGAGTACTGAGCACCGAGCACCCCGAGTACTGAGCACCCAGCACCCTGAGCACTGAGCACCCAGCACCCTGAGCACTGAGCACCCAGCACCCCAAGCACTGAGCACCCAGCACCCTGAGTACTGAGTACTGAACACCCTTAGTACTGAGCACCCAGCACCCTGAGCACCCAGCACCCTGAGTACTGAGCACCGAGCACCCCGAGCACTGAGCACCCAGCACCCCGAGCACTGAGCACCCAGCAGTGAGCACCCAGCACCCTGAGTACTGAGCACCCAGCACCCTGAGTACTGAGCACCGAGCACCCCGAGCATTGAGCACCTGGCACCCCGAGCACTGAGCACCCAGCACCCTGAGTACTGAGCACCCAGCACCCTGAGTACTGAGCACTGAGCAGTGAGCACACTGAGCACTGAGCACCCAGCATCCTGAGCACTGAGTACTGAGCACCCAGCACCCTGAGCACTGAGCACCCAGCACCCTGAGCACTGAGCACCCAGCACCCTGAGTACTGAGCACCCAGCACCCCGAGCACTGAGCACCCAGCACCCTGAGCACTGAGCTCCCAGCACCCCAAGCACTGAGCACCCAGCACCCTGAGTACTGAGTACTGAGCACCCTGAGTACTGAGCACCAAGCACCCTGAGTACTGAGCACCCAGCACTCCAAGCACTGAGCACCAAGCACCCTGAGCACTGAGCACCCAGCACCCTGAGTACTGAGCACCCAGCACCCTGAGTAATGAGCACCCAGCACCCTGAGTACTGAGCACTGAGCACCCTGAGCACTGAGCACCCAGCACCCTGAGCACTGAGCACCCTGAGGACTGAGCACCGAGCACCCTGAGTACTGAGCACCCAGCATCCTGAGTAGTGAGCACCGATCACCCTGAGCACTGAGCACCCAGCAACCCAAGCACTGAGCACCCAGCACCCTGAGTACTGAGCACCCTGAGTACTGAGCACCCAGCACCCCGAGCACTGAGCACGCAGCACCCTGAGTACTGAGCACCCAGAGTACTGAGCACCCAGCACCCTGAGTACTGAGCACCCTGAGTACTGAGCACCCAGCACCCTGAGCACTGAGCACCCAGCACCCTGAGAACTGAGCACCCAGCACCCTGAGCACTGAGCACCCAGCACCCTGAGTACTGAGCACCCAGCACCCTGAGTACTTTGCACCCAGCACCCTGAGCACTGAGCACCCAGCACCCTGAGTACTGAGCACCGAGCACCCTGAGTACTGAGCACCCAGCACCCTGAGTACTGAGCACCCAGCACCCTGAGTACTGAGCACCGAGCACCCCGAGTACTGAGCACCCAGCACCCTGAGCACTGAGCACCCAGCACCCTGAGTACTGAGCACCCAGCACCCTGAGTACTGAGCACCCAGCACCCCGAGCACTGAGCACCCTGAGTACTGAGCACCCAGCACCCTGAGTACTGAGCACTAAGCACCCAGAGCGGTGAGCTCCCAGCACCCCAAGCACGGAGCACCCAGGACCCCGAGCACTGAGTACTGAGCACCCAGCACCCTGATTACTGAGCACCGAGCTCCCCGAGCACTGAGCACCCTGAGTACTGAGCACCCAGCACCCCGATCACAGAGCACCCAGCACCCTCAGCACTGAGCACCCAGCACCCCGAGCACTGAGCACCCAGCACCCTGAGTACTGAGCACCCTGAAGACTGAGCACCGATCACCCTGAGCACTGAGCACCCAGCACCCTGAGTACTGAGCACCCAGCACCCTGAGTACTGAGCACCGAGCACCCCGAGCACTAAGCACCCAGCACCCTGAGCACTGAGCACCCAGCAACCTGAGTACTGAGCACCCAGCACCCTGAGTACTGAGCACCCAGCACCCTGAGCACTGAGCACCCAGCACCCTGAGTACTGAGCACCCTGAGTACTGAGCACCTAGCACCCCGAGCACTGAGCACCCAGCACCCTGAGCACTGAGCACCCTGCACCCTGAGTACTGAGCATCAAGCACCCTGAGCACTGAGCACACAGCACCCCGATCACAGAGCACCCAGCACCCTCAGCACTGAGCACCCAGCACCCCGAGCAATGAGCACCCAGCACCCTGAGTACTGAGCACCCAGCACCCCGAGCACTGAGCACCCAGCACCCTGAGTACTGAGCACCGAGCACCCTGAGTACTGAGCACCCAGCACCCCGAGGACTGAGCACCCAGCACCCCGAGTACTGAGCACCCAGCACTGAGCACCCAGCACCCTGAGTACTGAGCACCCAGCACCCTGAGTACTGAGCACCGAGCACCACGAGCATTGAGAACCGGGCACCCCGAGCACTGAGCACCCAGCACCCTGAGTAATGAGCACCCAGCACCCCGAGTACTGAGCACCCAGCACCTTGAGTACTGAGCACCCAGCACCCTGAGTACTGAGCACCCAGCACCCTGAGCACTGAGCACAAAGCACGCTGAGTACTGAGCACTGAGCACCCTGAGTACTGAGCACCAAGGACCATGAGCACTGAGCACCCAGCACGCTGAGTACTGAGCGCTGAGCACCCTGAGTACTGAGCACCGAGCACCCTGAGTACTGAGGACCCAGCACACCGAGCACTGAGCACCCAGCACCCTGAGCACTGAGCACCCAGCACCCCGAGTACTGAGCACCCAGCACCCTGAGTACTGAGCACCGAGCACTCCGAGCACTGAGCACCCAGCACCCCGAGAATGAGCACGCAGCACCCTGAGTACTGAGAACCGAGCACCCTGAGTACTGAGCACCCAGCACCCCGAGTACTGAGCAAACAGCACCCCGAGCACTGAGCACTCAGCACCCCGAGAATGAGCACCCAGCACCCTGAGTACTGAGCACCTAGCACCTGAGTACTGAGCACCCAGCACCCCAAGCACTGAGCACCCTGAGTACTTTGCACCCAGCACCCTGAGTACTGAGCACTAAGCACCCAGAGCGCTGAGCACCCAGCACCCCAAGCACGGAGCACCCAGGACCCCGAGCACTGAGTACTGAGCACCCAGCACCCTGAGGACTGAGCACCGAGCTCCCCGAGCACTGAGCACCCTGAGAACTTAGCACCCAGCACCCCGAGCACTGAGCACCCAGCACCCCGAGTACTGAGCACCCAGCACCCCGAGTACTGAGCACCCAGCACGCTGAGTACTGAGCGCTGAGCACCCTGAGTACTGAGCACCGAGCACCCTGAGTACTGAGCACCCAGCACCCTGAGCACTGAGCAGCCAGCACCCTGAGCACTGAGCACCCAGCACACCGAGCACTGAGCACCCAGCACCCTGAGTACTGAGCACCCAGCACCCTGAGTACTGAGCACTCAGCACACTGAGTACTGAGCACCGAGCACCCCGAACACTGAGCACCCAGCACCCTGAGCACTGAGCACCCTGAGGACTGAGCACCCAGCACGCTGAGTACTGAGCACCCAGCATCCTGAGTACTGAGCACCGATCACCCTGAGCACTGAGCACCCAGCAATCCGAGCACTGAGCACCCAGCACCCTGAGTACTTAGCACCCTGAGTACTGACCACCCAGCACCCCGAGCACTGAGCACCCAGGACCCTGAGTACTGAGCACCCTGAGTACTGAGCACCCAGTACCCTGAGTACTGAGCACCCTGAGTACTGAGCACCCAGCACCCTGAGCACTGAGCACCCAGCACCCTGAGTACTGAGCACCCAGTACCCTGAGCACTGAGCACCCAGCACCCTGAGTACTGAGCACCCAGCACCCTGAGAACTTAGCACCCAGCACCCTGAGCACTGAGCACCCAGCAGCCTGAGTACTGAGCACCGAGCACCCTGAGTACTGAGCACCCAGCACCCTGAGTACTGAGCACCCAGCACCCTGAGTACTGAGCACCGAGCACCCCGAGTACTGAGCACCCAGCACCCTGAGCACTGAGCACCCAGCACCCTGAGTACTGAGCACCCAGCACCCTGAGTACTGAGCAAGCAGCACCCCGAGCACTGAGCACCCTGAGTACTGAGCACCCAGCACCCTGAGTACTGAGCACCCAGCACCCTGAGTACTGAGCATCCAGCACCAAGAGTACTTAGCACCGAGCATCCTGAGCACTGAGCACCGAGCACCCCGAGCACTGAGCACCCAGCAGCCTGAGTACTGAGCACCCAGCACCAAGAGTACTGAGCATCGAGCACCCCGAGCACTGAGCACCCAGCACCCTGAGTAATGAGCACCCAGCACCCCGAGTACTGAGCACCCAGCACCGTGAGTACTGAGCACCCAGCACCCTGAGTACTGAGCTCCCAGCACCCTGAGCACTGAGCACAAAGCACGCTGAGTACTGAGCACTGAGCACCCTGAGTACTGAGCACCAAGGACCCTGAGCACTGAGCACCCAGCACCCCGAGCACTGAGCACCCAGCACCCTGAGCACTGAGCACCCAGCACCCCGAGTACTGAGCACCCAGCACCCTGAGTACTGAGCACCGAGCACCCCGAGCACTGAGCACCCAGCACCCCGAGCACTGAGCACCCAGCACCCCGAGAATGAGCACCCAGCACCCTGAGTACTGAGAACCGAGCACCCTGAGTACTGAGCACCCAGCACCCTGAGCACTGAGCACCCAGCACCCCGAGTACTGAGCAAACAGCACCCCGAGCACTGAGCACCCAGCACCCCGAGAATGAGCACCCAGCACCCTGAGTACTGAGCACCCAGCACCCTGCGTACGGAGCACCCAGCACCCCGAGCACTGAGCACCCTGAGTACTTTGCACCCAGCACCCTGAGTACTGAGCACCCAGCACCCTGAGTACTGAGCACCCAGCACCCTGAGTACTGAGCACCGAGCACCCCGAGTACTGAGCACACAGCACCCTGAGCACTGAGCACCCAGCACCCCGAGCACTGAGCACGCAGCACCCTGAGTACTGAGCACCCAGCACCCCGAGCACTGAGCACCCAGCACCCTGAGCACTGAGCACCCAGCACCCTGAGCACTGAGCACCCAGCACCCTGAGTACTGAGCACCCAACGTACTGAGCATCGAGCACCCCGAGCACTGAGCACCCAGCACCCTGAGTACTGAGCACCCAGCACCCCGAGCACTGAGCACCCAGCACCCTGAGTACTGAGCACCGAGCACCCTGAGTACTGAGCACCCAGCACCCCGAGCACTGAGCATCCAGCACCCCGAGCACTGAGCACCCAGCACTGAGCACCCAGCACCCTGAGTACTGAGCACCCAGCACCCTGAGTACTGAGCACCGAGCACCCCGAGCATTGAGCACCGGGCACCCCGAGCACTGAGCACCCAGCACCCTGAGTACTGAGCACCCAGCACCCAGAGTACTGAGCACTGAGCACCCTGAGCACTGAGCACCCAGCACCCTGAGTAATGAGCACCCAGCACCCCGAATACTGAGCACCCAGCTCCGTGAGTACTGAGCAACCAGCACCCCGAGCACTGAGCACCCAGCACCCTGAGTACTGAGCACCCAGTACCCTGAGCACTGAGCACCCAGCACCCTGAGTACTGAGCACCCAGCACCCTGAGAACTTAGCACCCAGCACCCTGAGCACTGAGCACCCAGCAGCCTGAGTACTGAGCACCGAGCACCCTGAGTACTGAGCACCCAGCACCCTGAGTACTGAGCACCCAGCACCCTGAGTACTGAGCACCGAGCACCCCGAGTACTGAGCACCCAGCACCCTGAGCACTGAGCACCCAGCACCCTGAGTACTGAGCACCCAGCACCCTGAGTACTGAGCAAGCAGCACCCCGAGCACTGAGCACCCTGAGTACTGAGCACTAAGCACCCAGAGCGCTGAGCACCCAGCACCCCAAGCACGGAGCACCAAGGACCCCGAGCACTGAGTACTGAGCACCCAGCACCCTGAGTACTGAGCACCGAGCTCCCCGAGCACCCAGCACCCTGAGTAATGAGCACCCAGCACCCCGATCACAGAGCACCCAGCACACTCAGCACTGAGGACCCAGCACCCCGAGCACTGAGCACCGAGCACCCTGAGTACTGAGCACCCTGAGGACTGAGCACCGATCACCCTGAACACTGAGCACCCAGCACCCTGAGTACTGAGCACCCAGCACCCTGAGTACTGAGCACCGAGCACTCCGAGCACTGAGCACCCAGCACACTGAGCACTGAGCACCCAGCACCCTGAGTACTGAGCACCAAGCACCCTGAGTACTGAGCACCCAGCACCCTGAGTACTGAGCATCCAGCACCAAGAGTACTTAGCACCGAGCATCCTGAGCACTGAGCACCGAGCACCCCGAGCACTGAGCACCCAGCAGCCTGAGTACTGAGCACCCAGCACCAAGAGTACTGAGCATCGAGCACCCCGAGCACTGAGCACCCAGCACCCTGAGTAATGAGCACCCAGCACCCCGAGTACTGAGCACCCAGCACCGTGAGTACTGAGCACCCAGCACCCTGAGTACTGAGCTCCCAGCACCCTGAGCACTGAGCACAAAGCACGCTGAGTACTGAGCACTGAGCACCCTGAGTACTGAGCACCAAGGACCCTGAGCACTGAGCACCCAGCACCCCGAGCACTGAGCACCCAGCACCCTGAGCACTGAGCACCCAGCACCCCGAGTACTGAGCACCCAGCACCCTGAGTACTGAGCACCGAGCACCCCGAGCACTGAGCACCCAGCACCCCGAGCACTGAGCACCCAGCACCCCGAGAATGAGCACCCAGCACCCTGAGTACTGAGAACCGAGCACCCTGAGTACTGAGCACCCAGCACCCTGAGCACTGAGCACCCAGCACCCCGAGTACTGAGCAAACAGCACCCCGAGCACTGAGCACCCAGCACCCCGAGAATGAGCACCCAGCACCCTGAGTACTGAGCACCCAGCACCCTGAGTACGGAGCACCCAGCACCCCGAGCACTGAGCACCCTGAGTACTTTGCACCCAGCACCCTGAGTACTGAGCACCCAGCACCCTGAGTACTGAGCACCCAGCACCCTGAGTACTGAGCACCGAGCACCCCGAGTACTGAGCACACAGCACCCTGAGCACTGAGCACCCAGCACCCCGAGCACTGAGCACGCAGCACCCTGAGTACTGAGCACCCAGCACCCCGAGCACTGAGCACCCAGCACCCTGAGCACTGAGCACCCAGCACCCTGAGCACTGAGCACCCAGCACCCTGAGTACTGAGCACCCAACGTACTGAGCATCGAGCACCCCGAGCACTGAGCACCCAGCACCCTGAGTACTGAGCACCCAGCACCCCGAGCACTGAGCACCCAGCACCCTGAGTACTGAGCACCGAGCACCCTGAGTACTGAGCACCCAGCACCCCGAGCACTGAGCATCCAGCACCCCGAGCACTGAGCACCCAGCACTGAGCACCCAGCACCCTGAGTACTGAGCACCCAGCACCCTGAGTACTGAGCACCGAGCACCCCGAGCATTGAGCACCGGGCACCCCGAGCACTGAGCACCCAGCACCCTGAGTACTGAGCACCCAGCACCCAGAGTACTGAGCACTGAGCACCCTGAGCACTGAGCACCCAGCACCCTGAGTAATGAGCACCCAGCACCCCGAATACTGAGCACCCAGCTCCGTGAGTACTGAGCAACCAGCACCCCGAGAACTGAGCACCCAGCACCCTGAGTAATGAGCACCCAGCACCCTGAGTACTGAGCACTGAGCACACTGAGCACTGAGCACCCAGCACCCTGAGTACTGAGCACCCAGCACCCTGAGCACTGAGCACCCAGCACCCCAAGCACTGAGCACCCAGCACCCTGAGTACTGAGTACTGAGCACCCTGAGTACTGAGCACCCAGCACTCTGAGCACTGAGCACCCAGCACCCTGAGTAATGAGCACCGAGCACCCTGAGCACTGAGCACCCAGCACCCTGAGTACTGAGCACCCAGCACCAAGAGTACTGAGCACCGAGCCCCCCGAGCACTGAGCACCGAGCACACTGAGTAATGAGCACCCAGCACCCCGAGCACTGAGCACCCAGCACCAAGAGTACTGAGCACTGAGCACCCTGAGTACTGAGCACTAAGCACCCTGAGCGCTGAGCAACCAGCACCCCAAGCATGGAGCACCCAGGCCCCCTAGCACTGAGTACTGAGCACCCAGCACCCTGAGTACTGAGCACCGAGCTCCCCGAGCACTGAGCACCCTGAGTACTGAGTACCCAGCAGCCCGATCACAGAGCACCCAGCACACTCAGCACTGAGCACCCAGCACCCCGAGCACTGAGCACCCAGCACCCTGAGTACTGAGCACCCTGAGGACTGTGCACCGATCACCCTGAGCACTGAGCACCCAGCACCCTGAGTACTGAGCACCCAGCACCCTGAGTACTGAGCACCGAGCACTCCGAGCACTGAGCACCCAGCACCCTGAGCACTGAGCACCCAGCACCCTGAGTACTGAGCACCGAGCACCCTGAGTACTGAGCACCCAGCACCCTGAGTACTGAGCACCCAGCAGCAAGAGTACTGAGCACCGAGCATCCTGAGCACTGAGCACCGAGCACCCCGAGCACTGAGCACCCAGCACCCTGAGTAATGAGCACCCAGCACCCTGAGTACTGAGCACCCAGCACCGTGAGTACTGAGCACCCAGCATCCTGAGTACTGAGCACCGAGCACCCCGAGCACTGAGCACCCAGCACCCCGAGAATGAGCACGCAGCACCCTGAGTATTGAGAACCGAGCACCCTGAGTACTGAGCACCCAGCACCCCGAGTACTGAGCAATCAGCACCCTGAGCACTGAGCACTCAGCACCCCGAGAATGAGCACCCAGCACCCTGAGTACTGAGCACCTAGCACCCTGAGTACTGAGCACCCAGCACCCCGAGCACTGAGCACCCTGAGAACTTTTCACCCAGCACCCTGAGTACTGAGCACTAAGCACCCAGAGCGCTGAGCACCCAGCACCCCAAGCACGGAGCACCCAGGACCCCGAGCACTGAGTACTGAGCACCCAGCACCCTGAGTACTGAGCACCGAGCTCCCCGAGCACTGAGCACCCTGAGTACTTAGCACCAAGCACACCGAGCACTGAGCACCCAGCACTCCGAGTACTGAGCACCCAGCACCCCGAGCACTGAGCACCCAGCACCCTGAGCACTGAGCACCCAGCACCCCAAGCACTGAGCACCCAGCACCCTGAGTACTGAGTACTGAGCACCCTGAGTACTGAGCACCCAGCACCCTGAGCACTGAGCACCCAGCACCCTGAGTACTGAGCACTGAGCACCCTGAGTACTGAGCACCCAGCACCCTGAGTATTGAGCACCCAGCAGCAAGAGTACTGAGCACCGAGCATCCTGAGCACTGAGCACCCAGCACCCCGAGTACTGAGCAAACAGCACCCCGAGCACTGAGCACCCAGCACCCCGAGAATGAGCACCCAGCACCCTGAGTACTGAGCACCCAGCACCCTGAGTACGGAGCACCCAGCACCCCGAGCACTGAGCACCCTGAGTACTTTGCACCCAGCACCCTGAGTACTGAGCACCCAGCACCCTGAGTACTGAGCACCCAGCACCCTGAGTACTGAGCACCGAGCACCCCGAGTACTGAGCACACAGCACCCTGAGCACTGAGCAACCAGCACCCCGAGCACTGAGCACGCAGCACCCTGAGTACTGAGCACCCAGCACCCCGAGCACTGAGCACCCAGCACCCTGAGCACTGAGCACCCAGCACCCTGAGCACTGAGCACCCAGCACCCTGAGTACTGAGCACCCAACGTACTGAGCATCGAGCACCCCGAGCACTGAGCACCCAGCACCCTGAGTACTGAGCACCCAGCACCCCGAGCACTGAGCACCCAGCACCCTGAGTACTGAGCACCGAGCACCCTGAGTACTGAGCACCCAGCACCCCGAGCACTGAGCATCCAGCACCCCGAGCACTGAGCACCCAGCACTGAGCACCCAGCACCCTGAGTACTGAGCACCCAGCACCCTGAGTACTGAGCACCGAGCACCCCGAGCATTGAGCACCGGGCACCCCGAGCACTGAGCACCCAGCACCCTGAGTACTGAGCACCCAGCACCCAGAGTAATGAGCACTGAGCACCCTGAGCACTGAGCACCCAGCACCCTGAGTAATGAGCACCCAGCACCCCGAATACTGAGCACCCAGCTCCGTGAGTACTGAGCAACCAGCACCCCGAGCACTGAGCACCCAGCACCCTGAGTAATGAGCACCCAGCACCCTGAGCACTGAGCACCCAGCACCCCAAGCATGGAGCACCCAGGACCCCGAGCACTGAGTACTGAGCACCCAGCACCCTGAGTACTGAGCACCGAGCTCCCCGAGCACTGAGCACCCTGAGTACTGAGTACCCAGCAGCCCGATCACAGAGCACCCAGCACACTCAGCACTGAGCACCCAGCACCCCGAGCACTGAGCACCCAGCACCCTGAGTACTGAGCACCCTGAGGACTGTGCACCGATCACCCTGAGCACTGAGCACCCAGCACCCTGAGTACTGAGCACCCAGCACCCTGAGTACTGAGCACCGAGCACTCCGAGCACTGAGCACCCAGCACCCTGAGCACTGAGCACCCAGCAACCTTAGTACTGAGCACCCAGCACCCTGAGCACTGAGGACCCAGCACCCTGAGTACTGAGCACCCAGCACCCTGAGTACTGAGCACCCAGCACCCTGAGTACTGAGCACCCAGCACCCTGAGTACTGAGCACCCAGCACCCTGAGTACTGAGCACCCAGCACCCCGAGCACTGAGCACCCAGCACCCTTAGCACTGAGCACCCAGCACCAAGAGTACTGAGCACCGAGCACCCTGAGCACTGAGCACCCAGCACCCTGAGTAACGAGAACCCAGCTCCCCGAGTACTGAGCACCCAGCACCGTGAGTACTGAGCACCCAGCACCCTGAGTACTGAGCACCCAGCACCCTGAGCACTGAGCACAAAGCACGCTGAGAACTGAGCACTGAGCACCCTGAGTACTGAGCACCAAGGACCCTGAGCACTGAGCACCCAGCACGCTGAGTACTGAGCGCTGAGCACCCTGAGTACTGAGCACCGAGCACCCTGAGTACTGAGCACCCCGCACCCTGAGCACTGAGCAGCCAGCACCCTGAGCACTGAGCACCCAGCACCCCGAGCACTGAGCACCCAGCACCCTAAGTACTGAGCACCCAGCACCCTGAGTACTGAGCACCCAGCACCCTGAGTACTGAGCACCGAGCACCGAGCACTGAGCACCCAGCACCCTGAGCACTGAGCACCCTGAGGACTGAGCACCCAGCACCCTGAGTACTGAGCACCCAGCATCCTGTGTACTGAGCACCGATCACCCTGAGCACTGAGCACCCAGCAACCCGAGCACTGAGCACCCAGCACCCTGAGTACTGAGCACCCTGAGTACTGAGCACCCAGCAACCAGAGCACTGAGCACCCAGCACCCTGAGTACTGAGCACCCTGAGTACTGAGCACCCATCACCCTGAGCACTGAGCACCCAGCACCCTGAGTACTGAGCACCCAGCACCCTGAGCACTGAGCACCCAGCACCCTGAGTACTGAGCACCCAGCACCCTGAGTACTGAACACCCAGCACCCTGTGTACTGATCACCGAGCAACCCGAGTACTGAGCACCCAGCACCCTGAGCACTGAGCACCCAGCACCCTGAGTACTGAGCACCCAGAACCCTGAGTACTGAGCACCCAGCACCCCGAGCACTGAGCACCCTGAGTACTGAGCACTAAGCACCCTGAGCGCTGAGCACCCAGCACCCCAAGCACGGAGCATCCAGGACCCCGAGCACTGAGTACTGAGCACCCAGCACCCCGAGCACTGAGCACCCAGCACCCTGAGTACTGAGCACACTGAGGACTGAGCACCGATCACCCTGAGCACTGAGCACCCAGCACCCTGAGTACTGATCACCCAGCACCCTGAGTACTGAGCACCGAGCACTCCGAGCACTGAGCACCCAGAACCCTGAGCACTGAGCACCCAGTACCCTGAGTACTGAGCACCCAGCACCCGGAGCACTGAGCACCCAGCACCCTGAGTACTGAGCACCCAGCACCCTGAGTACTGAGCACCCAGCACCCTGAGTACTGAGCACCCAGCACCCTGAGTACTGAGCACCCAGCACCCTGAGTACTGAGCACCGAGCACCCCGAGTACTGAGCACCCAGCACCCCGAGCACTGAGCACCCAGCACCACGAGCACTGAGCACCCTGAGTACGTTGCACCCAGCACATTGAGTACTGAGCACTAAGCACCCAGAGCGCTGAGCACCCAGCACCCCAAGCACGGAGCACCCAGGACCCCGAGGACTGAGTACTGAGCACCCAGCACCCTGAGTACTGAGCACCGAGCTCCCCGAGCACTGAGCACCCTGAGTACTTAGCACCCAGCACCCCGAGCACTGAGCACCCAGCACCCCGAGTACTGAGCACCCAGCACCCCGAGCACTGAGCACCCAGCACCCTGAGCACTGAGCACCCAGCACCCCAAGCACTGAGCACCCAGCACCCTGAGTACTGAGTACTGAGCACCCTGAGTACTGAGCACCCAGCACCCTGAGCACTGAGCACCCAGCACCCTGAGTACTGAGCACTGAGCACCCTGAGTACTGAGCACCCAGCACCCTGAGTATTGAGCACCCAGCACCCTGAGCACTGAGCACCCAGCACCCTGAGTACTGAGCTCCGAGCACCCCGAGCACTGAGCACCCAGCACCCTGAGTACTGAGCACCCAGCACCCTGAGCACTGAGCACAAAGCACGCTGAGAACTGAGCACTGAGCACCCTGAGTACTGAGGACCAAGGACCCTGAGCACTGAGCACCCAGCACGCTGAGTACTGAGCGCTGAGCACCCTGAGTACTGAGCACCGAGCACCCTGAGTACTGAGCACCCCGCACCCTGAGCACTGAGCAGCCAGCACCCTGAGCACTGAGCACCCAGCACCCCGAGCACTGAGCACCCAGCACCCTGAGTACTGAGCACCCAGCACCCTGAGTACTGAGCACCCAGCACCCTGAGTACTGAGCACCGAGCACCGAGCACTGAGCACCCAGCACCCTGAGCACTGAGCACCCTGAGGACTGAGCACCCAGCACCCTGAGTACTGAGCACCCAGCATCCTGAGTACTGAGCACCGATCACCCTGAGCACTGAGCACCCAGCAACCCGAGCACTGAGCACCCAGCACCCTGAGTACTGAGCACCCTGAGTACTGAGCACCCAGCAACCAGAGCACTGAGCACCCAGCACCCTGAGTACTGAGCACCCTGAGTACTGAGCACCCATCACCCTGAGCACTGAGCACCCAGCACCCTGAGTACTGAGCACCCAGCACCCTGAGCACTGAGCACCCAGCACCCTGAGTACTGAGCACCCAGCACCCTGAGTACTGAACACCCAGCACCCTGTGTACTGAGCACTGAGCAACCCGAGTACTGAGCACCCAGCACCCTGAGCACTGAGCACCCAGCACCCTGAGTACTGAGCACCCAGAACCCTGAGTACTGAGCACCCAGCACCCCGAGCACTGAGCACCCTGAGTACTGAGCACTAAGCACCCTGAGCGCTGAGCACCCAGCACCCCAAGCACGGAGCATCCAGGACCCCGAGCACTGAGTACTGAGCACCCAGCACCCCGAGCACTGAGCACCCAGCACCCTGAGTACTGAGCACACTGAGGACTGAGCACCGATCACCCTGAGCACTGAGCACCCAGCACCCTGAGTACTGATCACCCAGCACCCTGAGTACTGAGCACCGAGCACTCCGAGCACTGAGCACCCAGAACCCTGAGCACTGAGCACCCAGTACCCTGAGTACTGAGCACCCAGCACCCGGAGCACTGAGCACCCAGCACCCTGAGTACTGAGCACCCAGCACCCTGAGTACTGAGCACCCAGCACCCTGAGTACTGAGCACCAAGCACCCTGAGTACTGAGCACCCAGCACCCTGAGTACTGAGCACCGAGCACCCCGAGTACTGAGCACCCAGCACCCCGAGCACTGAGCACCCAGCACCACGAGCACTGAGCACCCTGAGTACGTTGCACCCAGCACATTGAGTACTGAGCACTAAGCACCCAGAGCGCTGAGCACCCAGCACCCCAAGCACGGAGCACCCAGGACACCGAGGACTGAGTACTGAGCACCCAGCACCCTGAGTACTGAGCACCGAGCTCCCCGAGCACTGAGCACCCTGAGTACTTAGCACCCAGCACCCCGAGCACTGAGCACCCAGCACCCCGAGTACTGAGCACCCAGCACCCCGAGCACTGAGCACCCAGCACCCTGAGCACTGAGCACCCAGCACCCCAAGCACTGAGCACCCAGCACCCTGAGTACTGAGTACTGAGCACCCTGAGTACTGAGCACCCAGCACCCTGAGCACTGAGCACCCAGCACCCTGAGTACTGAGCACTGAGCACCCTGAGTACTGAGCACCCAGCACCCTGAGTATTGAGCACCCAGCACCCTGAGCACTGAGCACCCAGCACCCTGAGTACTGAGCTCCGAGCACCCCGAGCACTGAGCACCCAGCATCCTGAGTACTGAGCACCCAGCACCAAGAGTACTGAGCACCGAGCACCCCGAGCACTGAGCACCCAGCACCCTGAGTAATGAGCACCCAGCACCCTGAGTACTGAGCACCCAGCACCGTGAGTACTGAGCACCCAGCACCCTGAGTACTGAGCACCCAGCACCCTGAGCAGTGAGCACAAAGCACGCTGAGTACTGAGCACTGAGCACCCTGTGTACTGAGCACCAAGGACCCTGAGCACTGAGCACCCAGCACGCTGAGTACTGAGCGCTGAGCACCCTGAGTACTGAGCACCGAGCACCCTGAGTACTGAGCACCCAGCACCCTGGCACTGAGCAGCCAGCACCCTGAGCACTGAGCACCCAGCACCCCGAGCACTGAGCACACAGCACCCTGAGTACTGAGCACCCAGCACCCTGAGTACTGAGCACTCAGCACCCTGAGTACTGAGCACCGAGCACCCCGAACACTGAGCACCCAGCACCCTGAGCACTGAGCACCCTGAGGACTGAGCACCCAGCACGCTGAGTACTGAGCACCCAGCATCCTGAGTACTGAGCACCGATCACCCTGAGCACTGAGCACCCAGCAACCCGAGCACTGAGCACCCAGCACCCTGAGTACTTAGCACCCTGAGTACTGACCACCCAGCACCCCGAGCACTGAGCACCCAGGACCCTGAGTACTGAGCACCCTGAGTACTGAGCACCCAGCACCCTGAGTACTGAGCACCCTGAGTACTGAGTACCCAGCACCCTGAGCACTGAGCACCCAGCACCCTGAGTACTGAGCACCCAGCACCCTGAGCACTGAGCACCCAGCACCCTGAGTACTGAGCACCCAGCACCCTGAGAACTTAGCACCCAGCACCCTGAGCACTGAGCACCCAGCACCCTGAGTACTGAGCACCGAGCACCCTGAGTACTGAGCACCCAGCACCCTGAGTACTGAGCACCCAGCACCCTGAGTACTGAGCACCCAGCACCCTGAGCACTGAGCACCCAGCACCCTGAGTACTGAGCACCCAGCACCCTGAGCACTGAGCACCCAGCACCCTGAGTACTGAGCACCCAGCACCGTGAGTACTGAGCACGCAGCACCCTGAGCACTGAGCACCCTGAGTACTGAGCACTAAGCACCCAGAGCGCTGAGCACCCAGCACCCCAAGCACGGAGCACCCAGGACCCCGAGCACTGAGTACTGAGCACCCAGCACCCTGAGTACTGAGCACCGAGCTCCCTGAGCACTGAGCACCCTGAGTACTGAGCACCCAGCACCCCGATCACAGAGCACCCAGCACACTCAGCACTGAGGACCCAGCACCCCGAGCACTGAGCACCGAGCACCCTGAGTACTGAGCACCCTGAGGACTAAGCACCGATCACCCTGAACACTGAGCACCCAGCACCCTGAGTACTGAGCACCCAGCACCCTGAGTACTGAGCACCGAGCACTCCGAGCACTGAGCACCCAGCACCCTGAGCACTGAGCACCCAGCACCCTGAGTACTGAGCACCCAGCACCCTGAGTACTGAGCACCCAGCACCCTGAGTACTGAGCACCCAGCACCAAGAGTACTGAGCACCGAGCATCCTGAGCACTGAGCACCGAGCACCCCGAGCACTGAGCACCCAGCAGCCTGAGTACTGAGCACCCAGCACCAAGAGTACTGAGCATCGAGCACCCCGAGCACTGAGCACCCAGCACCCTGAGTAATGAGCACCCAGCACCCCGAGTACTGAGCACCCAGCACCGTGAGTACTGAGCACACAGCACCCTGAGTACTGAGCACCCAGCACCCTGAGCACTGAGCACAAAGCACGCTGAGTACTGAGCACTGAGCACCCTGAGTACTGAGCACCAAGGACCCTGAGCATTGAGCACCCAGCACGCTGAGTACTGAGCGCTGAGCACCCTGAGTACTGAGCACCGAGCACCCTGAGTACTGAGCACCCAGCACCCTGAGCACTGAGCAGCCAGCACCCTGAGCACTGAGCACCCAGCACCCCGAGCACTGAGCACCCAGCACTCTGAGCACTGAGCACCCAGCACCCCGAGTACTGAGCACCCAGCACCCTGAGTACTGAGCACCGAGCAACCCGAGCACTGAGCACCCAGCACCCCGAGCACTGAGCACCCAGCACCCCGAGAATGAGCACCCAGCACCCTGAGTACTGAGCACCCAGCACCCTGAGCACTGAGCACCCAGCACCCTGAGTACTGAGCACCCAGCACCCTGAGAACTTAGCACCCAGCACCCTGAGCACTGAGCACCCAGCACCCTGAGTACTGAGCACCGAGCACCCTGAGTACTGAGCACCCAGCACCCTGAGTACTGAGCACCCAGCACCCTGAGTACTGAGCACCGAGCACCCCGAGTACTGAGCACCCAGCACCCTGAGCACTGAGCACCCAGCACCCTGAGTACTGAGCACCCAGCACCCTGAGTACTGAGCACGCAGCACCCCGAGCACTGAGCACCCTGAGTACTGAGCACTAAACACCCAGAGCGCTGAGCACCCAGCACCCCAAGCACGGAGCACCCAGGACCCCGAGCACTGAGTACTGAGCACCCAGCACCCTGAGTACTGAGCACCGAGCTCCCCGAGCACTGAGCACCCTGAGTACTGAGCACCCAGCACCCCGATCACAGAGCACCCAGCACACTCAGCACTGAGGACCCAGCACCCCGAGCACTGAGCACCGAGCACCCTGAGTACTGAGCACCCTGAGGACTGAGCACCGATCACCCTGAACACTGAGCACCCAGCACCCTGAGTACTGAGCACCCAGCACCCTGAGTACTGAGCACCGAGCACTCCGAGCATTGAGCACCCAGCACCCTGAGCACTGAGCACCCAGCACCCTGAGTACTGAGCACCCAGCACCCTGAGTACTGAGCACCCAGCACCCTGAGTACTGAGCACCCAGCACCAAGAGTACTGAGCACCGAGCACCCTGAGTAATGAGCACCCAGCACCCCGAGCACTGAGCACCCAGCACCGTGAGTTCTGAGCACGCCGCACCCTGAGTACTGAGCACCCAGCACCCTGAGCACTGAGCAAAAAGCACGCTGAGTACTGAGCACTGAGCACCCTGAGTACTGAGCACCAAGGACCCTGAGCACTGAGCACCCAGCACGCTGAGTACTGAGCGCTGAGCACCCTGAGTACTGACCACTGAGCACCCTGAGTACTGAGCACCCAGCACCCTGAGCACTGAGCAGCCAGCACCCTGAGCACTGAGCACCCAGCACCCCGAGCACTGAGCACCCAGCACCCTGAGCACTGAGCACCCAGCACCCCGAGTACTGAGCACCCAGCACCCTGAGTACTGAGCACAGAGCACCCCGAGCACTGAGCACCCAGCACCATGAGCACTGAGCACCCAGCACCCCGAGAATGAGCACCCAGCACCCTGAGTACTGAGAACCGAGCACCCTGAGTACTGAGCACCCAGCACCCTGAGCACTGAGCACCCAGCACCCTGAGTACTGAGCAAACAGCACCCCGAGCACTGAGCACCCAGCACCCCGAGAATGAGCACCCAGCACCCTGAGTACTGAGCACCCAGCACCCTGAGTACTGAGCACCCAGCACCGCGAGCACTGAGCACCCTGAGTACTTTGCACCCAGCACCCTGAGTACTGAGCACTAAGCACACAGAGCGCTGAGCACCCAGCACCCCAAGCACGGAGCACCCAGGACCCCGAGCACTGAGTACTGAGCACCCAGCACCCTGAGTACTGAGCACCGAGCTCCCCGAGCCCTGAGCACCCTGAGTACTGAGCACCCAGCACCCCGATCACAGAGCACCCAGCACCCTCAGCACTGAGCACCCAGCACCCCGAGCACTGAGCACCCAGCACCCTGAGTACTGAGCACCCTGAGGACTGAGCACCGATCACACTGAGCACTGAGCACCCAGCACCCTGAGTACTGAGCACCCAGCACCCTGAGTACTGAGCACTGAGCACCCCGAATACTGAGCACCCAGCACCCTGAGCACTGAGCACCCAGCACCCCGAGCACTGAGCACGCAGCGCCCTGAGTACTGAGCACCCAGCACCCCGAGCCCTGAGCACCCAGCACCCTGAGTACTGAGCACCCTGAGTACTGAGCACCTAGCACCCCGAGCACTGAGCACCCAGCACCCTGAGCACTGATCACCCAGCAGCCTGAGCACTGAGCACCCAGCACCCTGAGTACTGAGCACCCAACGTACTGAGCATCGAGCACCCCGAGCACTGAGCACCCAGCACCCTGTGTACTGAGCACCCAGCACCCCGAGCACTGAGCACCCAGCACCCTGAGTACTGAGCACCGAGCACCCTGAGTACTGAGCACCCAGCACCCCGAGCACTGAGCATCCAGCACCCCGAGCACTGAGCACCCAGCACTGAGCACCCAGCACCCTGACTACTGAGCACCCAGCACCCTGAGTACTGAGCACTGAGCACCCTGAGCACTGAGCACCCAGCACCCTGAGTAATGAGCACCCAGCACCCCGAGTACTGAGCACCCAGCACCGTGAGTACTGAGCAACCAGCACCCCGAGCACTGAGCACCCAGCACCCCGAGTACTGAGCACCCAGCACCCTGAGTACTGAGCACCGAGCAACCCGAGCACTGAGCACCCAGCACCCCGAGCACTGAGCACCCAGCACCCCGAGAATGAGCACCCAGCACCCTGAGTACTGAGCACCCAGCACCCTGAGCACTGAGCACCCAGCACCCTGAGTACTGAGCACCCAGCACCCTGAGAACTTAGCACCCAGCACCCTGAGCACTGAGCACCCAGCACCCTGAGTACTGAGCACCGAGCACCCTGAGTACTGAGCACCCAGCACCCTGAGTACTGAGCACCCAGCACCCTGAGTACTGAGCACCGAGCACCCCGAGTACTGAGCACCCAGCACCCTGAGCACTGAGCACCCAGCACCCTGAGTACTGAGCACCCAGCACCCTGAGTACTGAGCACGCAGCACCCCGAGCACTGAGCACCCTGAGTACTGAGCACTAAACACCCAGAGCGCTGAGCACCCAGCACCCCAAGCACGGAGCACCCAGGACCCCGAGCACTGAGTACTGAGCACCCAGCACCCTGAGTACTGAGCACCGAGCTCCCCGAGCACTGAGCACCCTGAGTACTGAGCACCCAGCACCCCGATCACAGAGCACCCAGCACACTCAGCACTGAGGACCCAGCACCCCGAGCACTGAGCACCGAGCACCCTGAGTACTGAGCACCCTGAGGACTGAGCACCGATCACCCTGAACACTGAGCACCCAGCACCCTGAGTACTGAGCACCCAGCACCCTGAGTACTGAGCACCGAGCACTCCGAGCATTGAGCACCCAGCACCCTGAGCACTGAGCACCCAGCACCCTGAGTACTGAGCACCCAGCACCCTGAGTACTGAGCACCCAGCACCCTGAGTACTGAGCACCCAGCACCCTGAGTACTGAGCACCCAGCATCCTGAGTACTGAGCACCCAGCACCCTGAGTACTGAGCACCCAGCACCCTGAGTACTGAGCACCCAGCACCCTGAGCACTGAACACCCAGCACCCTGAGCACTGAGCACCCAGCACCAAGAGTACTGAGCACCGAGCACCCCGAGCACTGAGCACACAGCACCCTGAGTAACGAGCACCCAGCACCCCGAGTACTGAGCACCCAGCACCGTGACTACTGAGCACCCAGCACCCTGAGTACTGAGCACCCAGCACCCTGAGCACTGAGCACAAAGCACGCTGAGAACTGAGCACTGAGCACCCTGAGTACTGAGCACCAAGGACCCTGAGCACTGAGCACCCAGCACGCTGAGTACTGAGCGCTGAGCACCCTGAGTACTGAGCACCGAGCACCCTGAGTACTGAGCACCCCGCACCCTGAGCACTGAGCAGCCAGCACCCTGAGCACTGAGCACCCAGCACCCCGAGCACTGAGCACCCAGCACCCTGAGTACTGAGCACCCATCACCCTGAGTACTGAGCACTCAGCACCCTGAGTACTGAACACCGAGCACCCCGAGCACTGAGCACCCAGCACCCTGAGCACTGAGCACCCTGAGGACTGAGCACCCAGCACCCTGAGCACTGAGCACCCAGCAACCCGAGCACTGAGCACCCAGCACCCTGAGTACTGAGCACCCTGAGTAATGAGCACCCAGCACCCCGAGCACTGAGCACCCAGCACGCTGAGTACTGAGCACCCTGAGTACTGAGCACCCATCACCCTGAGAACTGAGCACCCAGCACCGTGAGTACTGAGCACCCAGCACCCTGAGCACTGAGCACCCAGCAACCTGAGTACTGAGCACCCAGCACCCTGAGTACTGAGCACCCAGCACCATGTGTACTGAGCACCGAGCACCCCGAGTACTGAGCACCCAGCACCCTGAGCACTGAGCACCCAGCACCCTGAGTACTGAGCACCCAGAACCCTGAGTACTGAGCACCCAGCACCCCGAGCACTGAGCACCCTGAGTACTGAGCACTAAGCACCCTGAGCGCTGAGCACCCAGCACCCCAAGCACGGAGCACCCAGGACCCCGAGCACTGAGTACTGAGCACCCAGCACCCTGAGTACTGAGCACCGAGCTCCCCGAGCACTGAGCACCCTGAGTACTGAGCACCCAGCACCCCGATCACAGAGCACACAGCACCCTCAGCACTGAGCACCCAGCACCCCGAGCACTGAGCACCCAGCACCCTGAGTACTGAGCACACTGAGGACTGAGCACCGATCACCCTGAGCACTGAGCACCCAGCACCCTGAGTACTGAGCACCCAGCACCCTGAGTACTGAGCACCGAGCACTCCGAGCACTGAGCACCCAGCACACTGAGCACTGAGCACCCAGCACCCTGAGTACTGAGCACCCAGCACCCTGAGCACTGAGCACCCAGCACCCTGAGTACTGAGCACCCAGCACCCTGAGCACTGAGCACCCAGCACCCTGAGTACTGAGCACCCAGCACCCCGAGCACTGAGCACCCAGCACCCCGAGCACTGAGCACCCTGAGTACTTTGCACCCAGCACCCTGAGTACTGAGCACTAAGCACCCAGAGCGCTGAGCACCCAGCACCCCAAGCACGGAGCACCCAGGACCCCGAGCACTGAGTACTGAGCACCCAGCACCCTGAGTACTGAGCACCGAGCTCCCCGAGCACTGAGCACCCTGAGAACTTAGCACCCAGCACCCCGAGCACTGAGCACCCAGCACCCCGAGTACTGAGCACCCAGCACCCCGATCACTGAGCACCCAGCACCCTGAGCACTGAGCACCCAGCACCCCAAGCACTGAGCACCCAGCACCCCGAGCACTGAGCACCCAGCACCCCGAGTACTGAGCACCCAGCACCCCGAGCACTGAGCACCCAGCACCCTGAGCACTGAGCACCCAGCACCCCAAGCACTGAGCACCCAGCACGCTGAGTACTGAGTACTGAGCACCCTGAGTACTGAGCACCGAGCACCCCGAGCACTGAGCACCCAGCACCCTGAGTAATGAGCACCCAGCACCCCGAGTACTGAGCACCCAGCACCGTGAGTACTGAGCACACAGCACCCTGAGTACTGAGCACCCAGCACCCTGAGCACTGAGCACAAAGCACGCTGAGTACTGAGCACTGAGCACCCTGAGTACTGAGCACCAAGGACCCTGAGCATTGAGCACCCAGCACGCTGAGTACTGAGCGCTGAGCACCCTGAGTACTGAGCACCGAGCACCCTGAGTACTGAGCACCCAGCACCCTGAGCACTGAGCAGCCAGCACCCTGAGCACTGAGCACCCAGCACCCCGAGCACTGAGCACCCAGCACTCTGAGCACTGAGCACCCAGCACCCCGAGTACTGAGCACCCAGCACCCTGAGTACTGAGCACCGAGCAACCCGAGCACTGAGCACCCAGCACCCCGAGCACTGAGCACCCAGCACCCCGAGAATGAGCACCCAGCACCCTGAGTACTGAGCACCCAGCACCCTGAGCACTGAGCACCCAGCACCCTGAGTACTGAGCACCCAGCACCCTGAGAACTTAGCACCCAGCACCCTGAGCACTGAGCACCCAGCACCCTGAGTACTGAGCACCGAGCACCCTGAGTACTGAGCACCCAGCACCCTGAGTACTGAGCACCCAGCACCCTGAGTACTGAGCACCGAGCACCCCGAGTACTGAGCACCCAGCACCCTGAGCACTGAGCACCCAGCACCCTGAGTACTGAGCACCCAGCACCCTGAGTACTGAGCACGCAGCACCCCGAGCACTGAGCACCCTGAGTACTGAGCACTAAACACCCAGAGCGCTGAGCACCCAGCACCCCAAGCACGGAGCACCCAGGACCCCGAGCACTGAGTACTGAGCACCCAGCACCCTGAGTACTGAGCACCGAGCTCCCCGAGCACTGAGCACCCTGAGTACTGAGCACCCAGCACCCCGATCACAGAGCACCCAGAACACTCAGCACTGAGGACCCAGCACCCCGAGCACTGAGCACCGAGCACCCTGAGTACTGAGCACCCTGAGGACTGAGCACCGATCACCCTGAACACTGAGCACCCAGCACCCTGAGTACTGAGCACCCAGCACCCTGAGTACTGAGCACCGAGCACTCCGAGCATTGAGCACCCAGCACCCTGAGCACTGAGCACCCAGCACCCTGAGTACTGAGCACCCAGCACCCTGAGTACTGAGCACCCAGCACCCTGAGTACTGAGCACCCAGCACCAAGAGTACTGAGCACCGAGCACCCTGAGTAATGAGCACCCAGCACCCCGAGTACTGAGCACCCAGCACCGTGAGTTCTGAGCACCCAGCACCCTGAGTACTGAGCACCCAGCACCCTGAGCACTGAGCAAAAAGCACGCTGAGTACTGAGCACTGAGCACCCTGAGTACTGAGCACCAAGGACCCTGAGCACTGAGCACCGAGCACGCTGAGTACTGAGCGCTGAGCACCCTGAGTACTGAGCACCGAGCACCCTGAGTACTGAGCACCCAGCACCCTGAGCACTGAGCAGCCAGCACCCTGAGCACTGAGCACCCAGCACCCCGAGCACTGAGCACCCAGCACCCTGAGCACTGAGCACCCAGCACCCCGAGTACTGAGCACCCAGCACCCTGAGTACTGAGCACAGAGCACCCCGAGCACTGAGCACCCAGCACCATGAGCACTGAGCACCCAGCACCCCGAGAATGAGCACCCATCACCCTGAGTACTGAGAACCGAGCACCCTGAGTACTGAGCACCCAGCACCCTGAGCACTGAGCACCCAGCACCCTGAGTACTGAGCAAACAGCACCCCGAGCACTGAGCACCCAGCACCCCGAGAATGAGCACCCAGCACCCTGAGTACTGAGCACCCAGCACCCTGAGTACTGAGCACCCAGCACCCCGAGCACTGAGCACCCTGAGTACTTTGCACCCAGCACCCTGAGTACTGAGCACTAAGCACACAGAGCGCTGAGCACCCAGCACCCCAAGCACGGAGCACCCAGGACCCCGAGCACTGAGTACTGAGCACCCAGCACCCTGAGTACTGAGCACCGAGCTCCCCGAGCCCTGAGCACCCTGAGTACTGAGCACCCAGCACCCCGATCACAGAGCACCCAGCACCCTCAGCACTGAGCACCCAGCACCCCGAGCACTGAGCACCCAGCACCCTGAGTACTGAGCACCCTGAGGACTGAGCACCGATCACACTGAGCACTGAGCACCCAGCACCCTGAGTACTGAGCACCCAGCACCCTGAGTACTGAGCACTGAGCACCCCGAATACTGAGCACCCAGCACCCTGAGCACTGAGCACCCAGCACCCCGAGCACTGAGCACGCAGCGCCCTGAGTACTGAGCACCCAGCACCCCGAGCCCTGAGCACCCAGCACCCTGAGTACTGAGCACCCTGAGTACTGAGCACCTAGCACCCCGAGCACTGAGCACCCAGCACCCTGAGCACTGATCACCCAGCAGCCTGAGCACTGAGCACCCAGCACCCTGAGTACTGAGCACCCAACGTACTGAGCATCGAGCACCCCGAGCACTGAGCACCCAGCACCCTGTGTACTGAGCACCCAGCACCCCGAGCACTGAGCACCCAGCACCCTGAGTACTGAGCACCGAGCACCCTGAGTACTGAGCACCCAGCACCCCGAGCACTGAGCATCCAGCACCCCGAGCACTGAGCACCCAGCACTGAGCACCCAGCACCCTGACTACTGAGCACCCAGCACCCTGAGTACTGAGCACTGAGCACCCTGAGCACTGAGCACCCAGCACCCTGAGTAATGAGCACCCAGCACCCCGAGTACTGAGCACCCAGCACCGTGAGTACTGAGCAACCAGCACCCCGAGCACTGAGCACCCAGCACCCCGAGTACTGAGCACCCAGCACCCTGAGTACTGAGCACCGAGCAACCCGAGCACTGAGCACCCAGCACCCCGAGCACTGAGCACCCAGCACCCCGAGAATGAGCACCCAGCACCCTGAGTACTGAGCACCCAGCACCCTGAGCACTGAGCACCCAGCACCCTGAGTACTGAGCACCCAGCACCCTGAGAACTTAGCACCCAGCACCCTGAGCACTGAGCACCCAGCACCCTGAGTACTGAGCACCGAGCACCCTGAGTACTGAGCACCCAGCACCCCGAGTACTGAGCACCCAGCACCCTGAGTACTGAGCACCGAGCACCCCGAGTACTGAGCACCCAGCACCCTGAGCACTGAGCACCCAGCACCCTGAGTACTGAGCACCCAGCACCCTGAGTACTGAGCACGCAGCACCCCGAGCACTGAGCACCCTGAGTACTGAGCACTAAACACCCAGAGCGCTGAGCACCCAGCACCCCAAGCACGGAGCACCCAGGACCCCGAGCACTGAGTACTGAGCACCCAGCACCCTGAGTACTGAGCACCGAGCTCCCCGAGCACTGAGCACCCTGAGTACTGAGCACCCAGCACCCCGATCACAGAGCACCCAGCACACTCAGCACTGAGGACCCAGCACCCCGAGCACTGAGCACCGAGCACCCTGAGTACTGAGCACCCTGAGGACTGAGCACCGATCACCCTGAACACTGAGCACCCAGCACCCTGAGTACTGAGCACCCAGCACCCTGAGTACTGAGCACCGAGCACTCCGAGCATTGAGCACCCAGCACGCTGAGCACTGAGCACCCAGCACCCTGAGTACTGAGCACCCAGCACCCTGAGTACTGAGCACCCAGCACCCTGAGTACTGAGCACCCAGCACCCTGAGTACTGAGCACCCAGCATCCTGAGTACTGAGCACCCAGCACCCTGAGTACTGAGCACCCAGCACCCTGAGTACTGAGCACCCAGCACCCTGAGCACTGAACACCCAGCACCCTGAGCACTGAGCACCCAGCACCAAGAGTACTGAGCACCGAGCACCCCGAGCACTGAGCACACAGCACCCTGAGTAACGAGCACCCAGCACCCCGAGTACTGAGCACCCAGCACCGTGACTACTGAGCACCCAGCACCCTGAGTACTGAGCACCCAGCACCCTGAGCACTGAGCACAAAGCACGCTGAGAACTGAGCACTGAGCACCCTGAGTACTGAGCACCAAGGACCCTGAGCACTGAGCACCCAGCACGCTGAGTACTGAGCGCTGAGCACCCTGAGTACTGAGCACCGAGCACCCTGAGTACTGAGCACCCCGCACCCTGAGCACTGAGCAGCCAGCACCCTGAGCACTGAGCACCCAGCACCCCGAGCACTGAGCACCCAGCACCCTGAGTACTGAGCACCCATCACCCTGAGTACTGAGCACTCAGCACCCTGAGTACTGAACACCGAGCACCCCGAGCACTGAGCACCCAGCACCCTGAGCACTGAGCACCCTGAGGACTGAGCACCCAGCACCCTGAGCACTGAGCACCCAGCAACCCGAGCACTGAGCACCCAGCACCCTGAGTACTGAGCACCCTGTGTAATGAGCACCCAGCACCCCGAGCACTGAGCACCCAGCACCCTGAGTACTGAGCACCCTGAGTACTGAGCACCCATCACCCTGAGAACTGAGCACCCAGCACCGTGAGTACTGAGCACCCAGCACCCTGAGCACTGAGCACCCAGCAACCTGAGTACTGAGCACCCAGCACCCTGAGTACTGAGCACCCAGCACCATGTGTACTGAGCACCGAGCACCCCGAGTACTGAGCACCCAGCACCCTGAGCACTGAGCACCCAGCACCCTGAGTACTGAGCACCCAGAACCCTGAGTACTGAGCACCCAGCACCCCGAGCACTGAGCACCCTGAGTACTGAGCACTAAGCACCCTGAGCGCTGAGCACCCAGCACCCCAAGCACGGAGCACCCAGGACCCCGAGCACTGAGTACTGAGCACCCAGCACCCTGAGTACTGAGCACCGAGCTCCCCGAGCACTGAGCACCCTGAGTACTGAGCACCCAGCACCCCGATCACAGAGCACACAGCACCCTCAGCACTGAGCACCCAGCACCCCGAGCACTGAGCACCCAGCACCCTGAGTACTGAGCACCCAGCACCCTGAGTACTGAGCACCGAGCACTCCGAGCACTGAGCACCCAGCACACTGAGCACTGAGCACCCAGCACCCTGAGTACTGAGCACCCAGCACCCTGAGCACTGAGCACCCAGCACCCTGAGTACTGAGCACCCAGCACCCTGAGCACTGAGCACCCAGCACCCTGAGTACTGAGCACCCAGGACCCCGAGCACTGAGCACCCAGTACCCCGAGCACTGAGCACCCTGAGTACTTTGCACCCAGCACCCTGAGTACTGAGCACTAAGCACCCAGAGCGCTGAGCACCCAGCACCCCAAGCACGGAGCACCCAGGACCCCGAGCACTGAGTACTGAGCACCCAGCACCCTGAGTACTGAGCACCGAGCTCCCCGAGCACTGAGCACCCTGAGTACTTAGCACCCAGCACCCCGAGCACTGAGCACCCAACACCCCGAGTACTGAGCACCCAGCACCCCGAGCACTGAGCACCCAGCACCCTGAGCACTGAGGACCCAGCACCCCAAGCACTGAGCACCCAGCACCCCGAGCACTGAGCACCCAGCACCCCGAGTACTGAGCACCCAGCACCCCGAGCACTGAGCACCCAGCACCCTGAGCACTGAGCACCCAGCACCCCAAGCACTGAGCACCCAGCACGCTGAGTACTGAGTACTGAGCACCCTGAGTACTGAGCACCCAGCACCCTGAGCACTGAGCACCCAGCACCCTGAGTACTGAGCACCGAGCACCCTGAGTACTGAGCACACAGCACCCTGAGTACTGAGCACCCAGCAGCAAGAGTACTGAGCACCGAGCATCCTGAGCACTGAGCACCGAGCACCCCGAGCACTGAGCACCCAGCATCCTGAGTACTGAGCACCCAGCCCCAAGAGTACTGAGCACCGAGCACCCCGAGCACTGAGCACCCAGCACCCTGAGTACTGAGCACCCAGCACCCTGAGCACTGAGCACAAAGCACGCTGAGTACTGAGCACTGAGCACCCTGAGTACTGAACACCAAGGACCCTGAGCACTGAGCACCCAGCACGCTGAGTACTGAGCGCTGAGCACCCTGAGTACTGAGCACCGAGCACCCTGAGTACTGAGCACCCAGCACCCTGAGCACTGAGCAGCCAGCACCCTGAGCACTGAGCACCCAGCTCCCCGAGCACTGAGCACCCAGCACCCTGAGTAATGAGCACCCAGCACCATGAGTACTGAGCACTCAGCACCCTGAGTACTGAGCACCGAGCACCCCGAACACTGAGCACCCAGCACCCTGAGCACTGAGCACCCTGAGGACTGAGCACCCAGCACGCTGAGTACTGAGCACCCAGCATCCTGAGTACTGAGCACCGATCACCCTGAGCACTGAGCACCGAGCAACCCGAGCACTGAGCACCCAGCACCCTGAGTACTTAGCACCCTGAGTACTGACCACCAAGCACCCCGAGCACTGAGCACCCAGGACCCTGAGTACTGAGCACCCTGAGTACTGAGCACCCAGCACCCTGAGTACTGAGCACCCTGAGTACTGAGCACCCAGCACCCTGAGCACTGAGCACCCAGCACCCTGAGTACTGAGCACCCAGCACCCTGAGCACTGAGCACCCAGCACCCTGAGTACTGAGCACCCAGCACACTGAGAACTTACCACCCAGCACCCTGAGCACTGAGCACCCAGCACCCTGAGTACTGAGCACCGAGCACCCTGAGTACTGAGCACCCAGCACCCTGAGTACTGAGCACCCAGCACCCTGAGTACTGAGCACCGAGCACCCCGAGTACTGAGCACCAAGCACCCTGAGCACTGAGCACCCAGCACCCTGAGTACTGAGCACCCAGCACCCTGAGTACTGAGCACGCAGCACCCCGAGCAGTTGAGCACCCTGAGTACTGAGCACCCAGCACCCTGAGTACTGAGCACCCAGCACCCTGAGTACTGAGCACCGAGCTCCCCGAGCACTGAGCACCCTGAGTACTGAGCACCCAGCACCCCGATCACAGAGCACCCAGCACACTCAGCACTGAGGACCCAGCACCCCGAGCACTGAGCACCAAGCACCCTGAGTACTGAGCACCCTGAGGACTGAGCACCGATCACCCTGAACACTGAGCACCCAGCACCCTGAGTACTGAGCACCCAGCACCCTGAGTACTGAGCACCGAGCACTCCGAGCATTGAGCACCCAGCACCCTGAGCACTGAGCACCCAGCACCCTGAGTACTGAGCACCCAGCACCCTGAGTACTGAGCACCCAGCACCCTGAGTACTGAGCACCCAGCACCAAGAGTACTGAGCACCGAGCACCCTGAGTAATGAGCACCCACCACCCCGAGTACTGAGCACCCAGCACCGTGAGTACTGAGCACCCAGCACCCTGAGTACTGAGCACCGAGCTCCCCGAGCACTGAGCACCCTGAGTACTGAGTACCCAGCACCCCGATCACAGAGCACCCAGCACACTCAGCACTGAGCACCCAGCACCCCGAGCACTGAGCACACAGCACCCTGAGTACTGAGCACCCTGAGGACTGAGCACCGATCACCCTGAGCACTGAGCACCCAGCACCCTGAGTACTGAGCACCCAGCACCCTGAGTACTGAGCACCGAGCACTCCGAGCACTGAACACCCAGCACCCTGAGCACTGAGCACCCAGCACCCTGAGTACTGAGCACCCAGCACCCTGAGTACTGAGCACCCAGCACCCTGAGTACTGAGCACCCAGCACCCTGAATACTGAGCACCCAGCATCCTGAGTACTGAGCACCCAGCACCCTGAGTACTGAGCACCCAGCACCCCGAGCACTGAACACCCAGCACCCTGAGCACTGAGCACCCAGCACCAAGAGTACTGAGCACCGAGCACCCCGAGCACTGAGCACACAGCACCCTGAGTAACGAGCACCCAGCACCCCGAGTACTGAGCACCCAGCACCGTGACTACTGAGCACCCAGCACCCTGAGTACTGAGCACCCAGCACCCTGAGCACTGAGCACAAAGCACGCTGAGAACTGAGCACTGAGCACCCTGAGTACTGAGCACCAAGGACCCTGAGCACTGAGCACCCAGCACGCTGAGTACTGAGCGCTGAGCACCCTGAGTACTGAGCACCGAGCACCCTGAGTACTGAGCACCCCGCACCCTGAGCACTGAGCAGCCAGCACCCTGAGCACTGAGCACCCAGCACCCCGAGCACTGAGCACCCAGCACCCTGAGTACTGAGCACCCAGCACCCTGAGTACTGAGCACTCAGCACCCTGAGTACTGAACACCGAGCACCCCGAGCACTGAGCACCCAGCACCCTGAGCACTGAGCACCCTGAGGACTGAGCACCCAGCACCCTGAGCACTGAGCACCCAGCAACCCGAGCACTGAGCACCCAGCACCCTGAGTACTGAGCACCCTGAGTAATGAGCACCCAGCACCCCGAGCACTGAGCACCCAGCACCCTGAGTACTGAGCACCCTGAGTACTGAGCACCCATCACCCTGAGAACTGAGCACCCAGCACCGTGAGTACTGAGCACCCAGCACCCTGAGCACTGAGCACCCAGCACCCTGAGTACTGAGCACCCAGCACCCTGTGTACTGAGCACCGAGCACCCCGAGTACTGAGCACCCAGCACCCTGAGCACTGAGCACCCAGCACCCTGAGTACTGAGCACCCAGAACCCTGAGTACTGAGCACCCAGCACCCCGAGCACTGAGCACCCTGAGTACTGAGCACTAAGCACCCTGAGCGCTGAGCACCCAGCACCCCAAGCACGGAGCACCCAGGACCCCGAGCACTGAGTACTGAGCACCCAGCACCCTGAGTACTGAGCACCGAGCTCCCCGAGCACTGAGCACCCTGAGTACTGAGCACCCAGCACCCCGATCACAGAGCACACAGCACCCTCAGCACTGAGCACCCAGCACCCCGAGCACTGAGCACCCAGCACCCTGAGTACTGAGCACACTGAGGACTGAGCACCGATCACCCTGAGCACTGAGCACCCAGCACCCTGAGTACTGAGCACCCAGCACCCTGAGTACTGAGCACCGAGCACTCCGAGCACTGAGCACCCAGCACCCTGAGCACTGAGCACCCAGCACCCTGAGTACTGAGCACCCAGCACCCTGAGCACTGAGCACCCAGCACCCTGAGTACTGAGCACCCAGCACCCTGAGCACTGAGCACCCAGCACCCTGAGTACTGAGCACCCAGCACCCCGAGCACTGAGCACCCAGCACCCCGAGCACTGAGCACCCTGAGTACTTTGCACCCAGCACCCTGAGTACTGAGCACTAAGCACCCAGAGCGCTGAGCACCCAGCACCCCAAGCACGGAGCACCCAGGACCCCGAGCACTGAGTACTGAGCACCCAGCACCCTGAGTACTGAGCACCGAGCTCCCCGAGCACTGAGCACCCTGAGTACTTAGCACCCAGCACCCCGAGCACTGAGCACCCAGCACCCCGAGTACTGAGCACCCAGCACCCCGAGCACTGAGCACCCAGCACCCTGAGCACTGAGCACCCAGCACCCCAAGCACTGAGCACCCAGCACCCCGAGCACTGAGCACCCAGCACCCCGAGTACTGAGCACCCAGCACCCCGAGCACTGAGCACCCAGCACCCTGAGCACTGAGCACCCAGCACCCCAAGCACTGAGCACCCAGCACGCTGAGTACTGAGTACTGAGCACCCTGAGTACTGAGCACCCAGCACCCTGAGCACTGAGCACCTAGCACCCTGAGTACTGAGCACCGAGCACCCTGAGTACTGAGCACACAGCACCCTGAGTACTGAGCACCCAGCAGCAAGAGTACTGAGCACCGAGCATCCTGAGCACTGAGCACCGAGCACCCCGAGCACTGAGCACCCAGCATCCTGAGTACTGAGCACCCAGCCCCAAGAGTACTGAGCACCGAGCACCCTGAGCACTGAGCACCCAGCACCCTGAGTAATGAGCACCCAGCACCCTGAGTACTGAGCACCCAGCACCGTGAGTACTGAGCACCCAGCACCCTGAGTACTGAGCACCCAGCACCCTGAGCACTGAGCACAAAGCACGCTGAGTACTGAGCACTGAGCACCCTGAGTACTGAACACCAAGGACCCTGAGCACTGAGCACCCAGCACGCTGAGTACTGAGCACCCTGAGGACTGAGCACCCAGCACGCTGAGTACTGAGCACCCAGCATCCTGAGTACTGAGCACCGATCACCCTGAGCACTGAGCACCGAGCAACCCGAGCACTGAGCACCCAGCACCCTGAGTACTTAGCACCCTGAGTACTGACCACCCAGCACCCCGAGCACTGAGCACCCAGGACCCTGAGTACTGAGCACCCTGAGTACTGAGCACCCAGCACCCTGAGTACTGAGCACCCTGAGTACTGAGCACCCAGCACCCTGAGCACTGAGCACCCAGCACCCTGAGTACTGAGCACCCAGCACCCTGAGCACTGAGCACCCAGCACCCTGAGTACTGAGCACCCAGCACACTGAGAACTTACCACCCAGCACCCTGAGCACTGAGCACCCAGCACCCTGAGTACTGAGCACCGAGCACCCTGAGTACTGAGCACCCAGCACCCTGAGTACTGAGCACCCAGCACCCTGAGTACTGAGCACCGAGCACCCCGAGTACTGAGCACCAAGCACCCTGAGCACTGAGCACCCAGCACCCTGAGTACTGAGCACACAGCACCCTGAGTACTGAGCACGCAGCACCCCGAGCACTGAGCACCCTGAGTACTGAGCACCCAGCATCCTGAGTACTGAGCACCCAGCACCCTGAGTACTGAGCACCGAGCTCCCCGAGCACTGAGCACCCTGAGTACTGAGCACCCAGCACCCCGATCACAGAGCACCCAGCACACTCAGCACTGAGGACCCAGCACCCCGAGCACTGAGCACCAAGCACCCTGAGTACTGAGCACCCTGAGGACTGAGCACCGATCACCCTGAACACTGAGCACCCAGCACCCTGAGTACTGAGCACCCAGCACCCTGAGTACTGAGCACCGAGCACTCCGAGCATTGAGCACCCAGCACGCTGAGCACTGAGAACCCAGCACCCTGAGTACTGAGCACCCAGCACCCTGAGTACTGAGCACCCAGCACCCTGAGTACTGAGCACCCAGCACCAAGAGTACTGAGCACCGAGCACCCTGAGTAATGAGCACCCACCACCCCGAGTACTGAGCACCCAGCACCCCGAGCACTGAGCACCCAGCACCCCGAGCACTGAGCACCCTGAGTACTTTGCACCCAGCACCCTGAGTACTGAGCACTAAGCACCCAGAGCGCTGAGCACCCAGCACCCCAAGCACGGAGCACCCAGGACCCCGAGCACTGAGTACTGAGCACCCAGCACCCTGAGTACTGAGCACCGAGCTCCCCGAGCACTGAGCACCCTGAGTACTTAGCACCCAGCACCCCGAGCACTGAGCACCCAGCACCCCGAGTACTGAGCACCCAGCACCCCGAGCACTGAGCACCCAGCACCCTGAGCACTGAGCACCCAGCACCCCAAGCACTGAGCACCCAGCACCCCGAGCACTGAGCACCCAGCACCCCGAGTACTGAGCACCCAGCACCCCGAGCACTGAGCACCCAGCACCCTGAGCACTGAGCACCCAGCACCCCAAGCACTGAGCACCCAGCACGCTGAGTACTGAGTACTGAGCACCCTGAGTACTGAGCACCCAGCACCCTGAGCACTGAGCACCTAGCACCCTGAGTACTGAGCACCGAGCACCCTGAGTACTGAGCACACAGCACCCTGAGTACTGAGCACCCAGCAGCAAGAGTACTGAGCACCGAGCATCCTGAGCACTGAGCACCGAGCACCCCGAGCACTGAGCACCCAGCATCCTGAGTACTGAGCACCCAGCCCCAAGAGTACTGAGCACCGAGCACCCTGAGCACTGAGCACCCAGCACCCTGAGTAATGAGCACCCAGCACCCTGAGTACTGAGCACCCAGCACCGTGAGTACTGAGCACCCAGCACCCTGAGTACTGAGCACCCAGCACCCTGAGCACTGAGCACAAAGCACGCTGAGTACTGAGCACTGAGCACCCTGAGTACTGAACACCAAGGACCCTGAGCACTGAGCACCCAGCACGCTGAGTACTGAGCACCCTGAGGACTGAGCACCCAGCACGCTGAGTACTGAGCACCCAGCATCCTGAGTACTGAGCACCGATCACCCTGAGCACTGAGCACCGAGCAACCCGAGCACTGAGCACCCAGCACCCTGAGTACTTAGCACCCTGAGTACTGACCACCCAGCACCCCGAGCACTGAGCACCCAGGACCCTGAGTACTGAGCACCCTGAGAACTGAGCACCCAGCACCCTGAGTACTGAGCACCCTGAGTACTGAGCACCCAGCACCCTGAGCACTGAGCACCCAGCACCCTGAGTACTGAGCACCCAGCACCCTGAGCACTGAGCACCCAGCACCCTGAGTACTGAGCACCCAGCACACTGAGAACTTACCACCCAGCACCCTGAGCACTGAGCACCCAGCACCCTGAGTACTGAGCACCGAGCACCCTGAGTACTGAGCACCCAGCACCCTGAGTACTGAGCACCCAGCACCCTGAGTACTGAGCACCGAGCACCCCGAGTACTGAGCACCAAGCACCCTGAGCACTGAGCACCCAGCACCCTGAGTACTGAGCACACAGCACCCTGAGTACTGAGCACGCAGCACCCCGAGCACTGAGCACCCTGAGTACTGAGCACCCAGCATCCTGAGTACTGAGCACCCAGCACCCTGAGTACTGAGCACCGAGCTCCCCGAGCACTGAGCACCCTGAGTACTGAGCACCCAGCACCCCGATCACAGAGCACCCAGCACACTCAGCACTGAGGACCCAGCACCCCGAGCACTGAGCACCAAGCACCCTGAGTACTGAGCACCCTGAGGACTGAGCACCGATCACCCTGAACACTGAGCACCCAGCACCCTGAGTACTGAGCACCCAGCACCCTGAGTACTGAGCACCGAGCACTCCGAGCATTGAGCACCCAGCACGCTGAGCACTGAGCACCCAGCACCCTGAGTACTGAGCACCCAGCACCCTGAGTACTGAGCACCCAGCACCCTGAGTACTGAGCACCCAGCACCAAGAGTACTGAGCACCGAGCACCCTGAGTAATGAGCACCCACCACCCCGAGTACTGAGCACCCAGCACCGTGAGTACTGAGCACCCAGAACCCTGAGTACTGAGCACCGAGCTCCCCAAGCACTGAGCACCCTGAGTACTGAGTACCCAGCACCCCGATCACAGAGCACCCAGCATTCTCAGCACTGAGCACCCAGCACCCCGAGCACTGAGCACCCAGCACCCTGAGTACTGAGCACCCTGAGGACTGAGCACCGATCACCCTGAGCACTGAGCACCCAGCACCCTGAGTACTGAGCACCCAGCACCCTGAGTACTGAGCACCGAGCACTCCGAGCACTGAACACCCAGCACCCTGAGCACTGAGCACCCAGCACCCTGAGTACTGAGCACCCAGCACCCTGAGTACTGAGCACCCAGCACCCTGAGTACTGAGCACCCAGCACCCTGAGTACTGAGCACCCAGCATCCTGAGTACTGAGCACCCAGCACCCTGAGTACTGAGCACCCAGCACCCTGAGTACTGAGCACCCAGCACCCCGAGCACTGAACACCCAGCACCCTGAGCACTGAGCACCCAGCACCAAGAGTACTGAGCACCGAGCACCCCGAGCACTGAGCACACAGCACCCTGAGTAACGAGCACCCAGCACCCCGAGTACTGAGCACCCAGCACCGTGACTACTGAGCACCCAGCACCCTGAGTACTGAGCACCCAGCACCCTGAGCACTGAGCACAAAGCACGCTGAGAACTGAGCACTGAGCACCCTGAGTACTGAGCACCAAGGACCCTGAGCACTGAGCACCCAGCACGCTGAGTACTGAGCGCTGAGCACCCTGAGTACTGAGCACCGAGCACCCTGAGTACTGAGCACCCCGCACCCTGAGCACTGAGCAGCCAGCACCCTGAGCACTGAGCACCCTGCACCCCGAGCACTGAGCACCCAGCACCCTGAGTACTGAGCACCCAGCACCCTGAGTACTGAGCACTCAGCACCCTGAGTACTGAACACCGAGCACCCCGAGCACTGAGCACCCAGCACCCTGAGCACTGAGCACCCTGAGGACTGAGCACCCAGCACCCTGAGCACTGAGCACCCAGCAACCCGAGCACTGAGCACCCAGCACCCTGAGTACTGAGCACCCTGAGTAATGAGCACCCAGCACCCCGAGCACTGAGCACCCAGCACCATGAGTACTGAGCACCCTGAGTACTGAGCACCCATCACCCTGAGAACTGAGCACCCAGCACCGTGAGTACTGAGCACCCAGCACCCTGAGCACTGAGCACCCAGCACCCTGAGTACCGAGCACCCAGCACCCTGAGTACTGAGCACCCAGCACCCTGTGTACTGAGCACCGAGCACCCCGAGTACTGAGCACCCAGCACCCTGAGCACTGAGCACCCAGCACCCTGAGTACTGAGCACCCAGAACCCTGAGTACTGAGCACCCAGCACCCCGAGCACTGAGCACCCTGAGTACTGAGCAATAAGCACCCTGAGCGCTGAGCACCCAGCACCCCAAGCACGGAGCACCCAGGACCCCGAGCACTGAGTACTGAGCACCCAGCACCCTGAGTACTGAGCACCGAGCTCCCCGAGCACTGAGCACCCTGAGTACTGAGCACCCAGCACCCCGATCACAGAGCACACAGCACCCTCAGCACTGAGCACCCAGCACCCCGAGCACTGAGCACCCAGCACCCTGAGTACTGAGCACACTGAGGACTGAGCACCGATCACCCTGAGCACTGAGCACCCAGCACCCTGAGTACTGAGCACCCAGCACCCTGAGTACTGAGCACCGAGCACTCCGAGCACTGAGCACCCAGCACCCTGAGCACTGAGCACCCAGCACCCTGAGTACTGAGCACCCAGCACCCTGAGCACTAAGCACCCAGCACCCTGAGTACTGAGCACCCAGCACCCTGAGCACTGAGCACCCAGCACCCTGAGTACTGAGCACCCAGCACCCCGAGCACTGAGCACCCAGCACCCCGAGCACTGAGCACCCTGAGTACTTTGCACCCAGCAAGCTGAGTACTGAGCACTAAGCACCCAGAGCGCTGAGCACCCAGCACCCCAAGCACGGAGCACCCAGGACCCCGAGCACTGAGTACTGAGCACCCAGCACCCTGAGTACTGAGCACCGAGCTCCCCGAGCACTGAGCACCCTGAGTACTTAGCACCCAGCACCCCGAGCACTGAGCACCCAGCACCCCGAGTACTGAGCACCCAGCACCCCGAGCACTGAGCACCCAGCACCCTGAGCACTGAGCACCCAGCACCCCAAGCACTGAGCACCCAGCACCCCGAGCACTGAGCACCCAGCACCCCGAGTACTGAGCACCCAGCACCCCGAGCACTGAGCACCCAGCACCCTGAGCACTGAGCACCCAGCACCCCAAGCACTGAGCACCCAGCACCCTGAGTACTGAGTACTGAGCACCCTGAGTACTGAGCACCCAGCACCCTGAGCACTGAGCACCCAGCACCCTGAGTACTGAGCACCGAGCACCCTGAGTACTGAGCACACAGCACCCTGAGTACTGAGCACCCAGCAGCAAGAGTACTGAGCACCGAGCATCCTGAGCACTGAGCACCGAGCACCCCGAGCACTGAGCACCCAGCATCCAGAGTACTGAGCACCCAGCACCCTGAGTACTGAGCACCCAGCACCCTGAGCACTGAGCACCCAGCACCCTGAGTACTGAGCACCCAGCACCCAGAGTACTTAGCACCCAGCACCCTGAGCACTGAGCACCCAGCACCCTGAGTACTGAGCACCGAGCACCCTGAGTCATGAGCACCCAGCACCCTGAGTACTGAGCACCCAGCACCCTGTGTACTGAGCACCGAGCACCCCGAGTACTGAGCACCCAGCACCCTGAGCACTGAGCACCCTGCACCCTGAGTACTGAGCACCCAGAACCCTGAGTACTGAGCACCCAGCACCCCGAGCACTGAGCACCCTGAGTACTGAGCACTAAGCACCCTGAGCGCTGAGCACCCAGCACCCCAAGCACGGAGCACCCAGGACCCCGAGCACTGAGTACTGAGCACCCAGCACCCCGATCACAGAGCACACAGCACCCTCAGCACTGAGCACCCAGCACCCCGAGCACTGAGCACCCAGCACCCTGAGTACTGAGCACACTGAGGACTGAGCACCGATCACCCTGAGCACTGAGCACCCAGCACCCTGAGTACTGAGCACCCAGCACCTTGAGTACTGAGCACCCAGCACCCTCTGCACTGAGCACCCAGCACCCTGAGTACTGAGCACCCAGCACCCTGAGTACTGAGCACCCAGCACCCTGAGTACTGAGCACCCAGCACCCTGAGTACTGAGCACCGAGCACCCCGAGTACTGAGAACCCAGCACCCCGAGCACTGAGCAGCCAGCACCCTGAACACTGAGAACCCAGCACCCCAAGCACTGAGCACCCAGCACCCTGAGTACTGAGCACCCAGCAGCTTGAGTACTGAGCACCCAGCACCCTGAACACTGAGCACCGAGCACCCCGAGCACTGAGCACCCAGCACCCTGAGTACTGAGCACCCAGCACCAAGAGTACTGAGCACCGAGCACCCCGAGCACTGAGCACCCAGCACCCTGAGTAATGAGCACTGAGCACCCTGAGCACTGAGCACCCTGAGTACTGAGCACTAAGCACCCAGAGCGCTGAGCACCCAGCACCCCAAGCACGGAGCACCCAGGACCCCGAGCACTGAGTCCTGAGCACCCAGCACCATGACTACTGAGCACCGAGCTCCCCGAGCACTGAGCACCCTGAGTACTGAGCACCCAGCACCCCGATCACAGAGCACACAGCATCCTCAGCACTGAGCACCCAGCACCCCGAGCACTGAGCACCCAGCACCCTGAGTACTGAGCACACTGAGGACTGAGCACCGATCACCCTGAGCACTGAGCACCCAGCACCCTGAGTACTGAGCACCCAGCACCCTGAGTACTGAGCACCCAGCACCCTGAGCACTGAGCACCCAGCACCCTGAGTACTGAGCACCCAGCACCCAGAGTACTTAGCACCCAGCACCCTGAGCACTGAGCACCCAGCACCCTGAGTACTGAGCACCGAGCACCCTGAGTCAT
Source organism: Microtus oregoni (assembly GCF_018167655.1). Classification (NCBI taxonomy): domain Eukaryota; kingdom Metazoa; phylum Chordata; class Mammalia; order Rodentia; family Cricetidae; genus Microtus; species Microtus oregoni. Next base: position 163,985 of record NW_024543366.1, read on the forward strand.
GAGCACCCAGCACCCTGAGTACTGAGCACCCAGCACCCTGTGTACTGAGCACCGAGCACCCCGAGTACTGAGCACCCAGCACCCTGAGTACTGAGCACCCAGCACCCCGATCACAGAGCACCCAGCACACTCAGCACTGAGGACCCAGCACCCCGAGCACTGAGCACCGAGCACCCGGAGTACTGAGCACCCTGAGGACTGAGCACCAATCACCCTGAACACTGAGCACCCAGCACCCTGAGTACTGAGCACCCAGCACCCTGAGTACTGAGCACCGAGCACTCCGAGCACTGAGCACCCAGCACCCTGAGCACTGAGCACCCAGCACCCTGAGTACTGAGCACCCAGCATTCTGAGTACTGAGCACCCAGCACCCCGAGCACTGAGCACCCAGCACCCTGAGCACTGAGCACCCAGCACCCCGAGTACTGAGCACCCAGCACCCTGAGTACTGAGCACCAAGCACCCCGAGCACTGAGCACCCAGCACCCCGAGCACTGAGCACCCAGCACCCCGAGAATGAGCACCCAGCACCCTGAGTACTGAGAACCGAGCACCCTGAGTACTGAGCACCCAGCACCCTGAGCACTGAGCAACCAGCACCCCGAGTACTGAGCTAACAGCACCCCGAGCACTGAGCACCCAGCACCCCAAGAATGAGCACCCAGCACCCTGAGTACTGAGCACCCAGCACCCTGAGTACTGAGCACCCAGCACCCCGAGCACTGAGCACCCTGAGTACTTTGCACCCAGCACCCTGAGTACTGAGCACTAAGCACACAGAGCGCTGAGCACCCAGCACCCCAAGCACGGAGCACCCAGGGCCCCGAGCACTGAGTACTGAGCACCCAGCACCCTGAGTACTGAGCACCGAGCTCCCCGAGCCCTGAGCACCCTGAGTACTGAGCACCCAGCACCCCGATCACAGAGCACCCAGCACCCTCAGCACTGAGCACCCAGCACCCCGAGCACTGAGCACCCCGCACCCTGAGTACTGAGCACACTGAGGACTGAGCACCGATCACCCTGAGCACTGAGCACCCAGCACCCTGAGTACTGAGCACCCAGCACCCTGAGTACTGAGCACTGAGCACCCCGAGTACTGAGCACCCAGCACCCTGAGCACTGAGCAACCAGCACCCCGAGCACTGAGCACGCAGCACCCTGAGTACTGAGCACCCAGCACCCCGAGCCCTGAGCACCCAGCACCCTGAGTACTGAGCACCCTGAGTACTGAGCACCTTGCACCCCGAGCACTGAGCACCCAGCACCCTGAGCACTGAGCACCCTGCACCCTGAGTACTGAGCATCAAGCACCCTGAGCACAGAGCACCCAGCACCCTGAGCACTGAGCACCCAGCACCCTAAGCACTGAGCACCCAGCACCCTGAGTACTGAGCTCCCAACGTACTGAGCATCGAGCACCCCGAGCACTGAGCACCCAGCACCCTGAGTACTGAGCACCCAGCACCCCGAGCACTGAGCACCCAGCACCCTGAGTACTGAGCACCGAGCACCCTGAGTACTGAGCACCCAGCACCCCGAGCACTGAGCATCCAGCACCCCGAGCACTGAGCACTCAGCACTGAGCACCCAGCACCCTGAGTACTGAGCACCCAGCACCCTGAGTACTGAGCACCGAGCACCCCGAGCATTGAGCACCGGGCACCCCGAGCACTGAGCACCCAGCACCCTGAGTACTGAGCACCCAGCACCCTGAGTACTGAGCACTGAGCACACTGAGCACTGAGCAACCAGCACCCTGAGTACTGAGCACCCAGCACCGTGAGTACTGAGTAACCAGCACCCCGAGCACTGAGCACCCAGCACCCTGAGTAATGAGCACCCAGCACCCTGAGTACTGAGCACTGAGCACCCTGAGCACTGAGCACCCAGCACCCTGAGTACTGAGCACCCAGCACCCTGAGCACTGAGCACCCAGCACCCCAAGCACTGAGCACCCAGCACCCTGAGTACTGAGTACTGAGCACCCTGAGTACTGAGCACCCAGCACCCTGAGCACTGAGCACCCAGCACCCTGAGTACTGAGCACCGAGCACCCTGAGCACTGAGCACCCAGCACCCTGAGTACTGAGCACCCAGCACCAAGAGTACTGAGCACCGAGCACCCCGAGCACTGAGCACCCAGCACCCTGAGTAATGAGCACCCAGCACCCCGAGCACTGAGCACCCAGCACCAAGAGTACTGAGCACTGAGCACCCTGAGTACTGAGCACTAAGCACCCTGAGCGCTGAGCACCCAGCACCCCAAGCACGGAGCACCCAGGACCCCGAGCACTGAGTACTGAGCACCCAGCACCCTGAGTACTGAGCACCGAGATCCCCGAGCACTGAGCACCCTGAGTACTGAGTACCCAGCACCCCGATCACAGAGCACCCAGCACACTCAGCACTGAGCACCCAGCACCCCGAGCACTGAGCACCCAGCACCCTGAGTACTGAGCACCCTGAGGACTGAGCACCGATCACCCTGAGCACTGAGCACCCAGCACCCTGAGTACTGAGCACCCAGCACCCTGAGTACTGAGCACCGAGCACTCCGAGCACTGAGCACCCAGCACCCTGAGCACTGAGCACCCAGCACCCTGAGTAATGAGCACCCAGCATCCTGAGCACTGAGCACCCAGCACCCTGAGTACTGAGCACCCAGCACCCTGAGTACTGAGCACCGAGCACTCCGAGCACTGAGCACCCAGGACCCTGAGTACTGAGCACCCAGCACCCTGAGTACTGAGCACCCAGCACCCCGAGCACTGAGCACCCAGCACCCTGAGCACTGAGCACCCAGCACCAAGAGTACTGAGCACCGAGCACCCCGAGCACTGAGCACCCTGAGTACTGAGCACCCAGCACCCCGATCACAGAGCACCCAGCACCCTCAGCACTGAGCACCCAGCACCCCGAGCACTGAGCACCCCGCACCCTGAGTACTGAGCACACTGAGGACTGAGCACCGATCACCCTGAGCACTGAGCACCCAGCACCCTGAGTACTGAGCACCCAGCACCCTGAGTACTGAGCACCGAGCACCCCGAGTACTGAGCACCCAGCACCCTGAGCACTGAGCAGCCAGCACCCTGAGCACTGAGCACCCAGCTCCCCGAGCACTGAGCACCCAGCACACTGAGCACTGAGCACCCAGCTCCCCGAGCACTGAGCACCCAGCACCCTGAGCACTGAGCACCCAGCACCCCGAGTACTGAGCACCCAGCACCCTGAGTACTGAGCACCGAGCACCCCGAGCACTGAGCACCCAGCACCCCGAGCACTGAGAACCCAGCACCCCGAGAATTAGCACCCAGCACCCTGAGTACTGAGAACCGAGTACCCTCAGTACTGAGCACCCAGCACGCTGAGCACTGAGCACCCAGCACCCCGAGTCCTGAGCAAACAGCACACCGAGCACTGAGCACCCAGCACCCCGAGAATGAGCACCCAGCACCCTGAGTACTGAGCACCCAGCACCCTGAGTACTGAGCACCCTGAGGACTGAGCACCGATCACCCTGAGCACTGAGCACCCAGCACCCTGAGTACTGAGCACCCAGCACCCTGAGTACTGAGCACCGAGCACCCCGAGTACTGAGCACCCAGCACCCTGAGCACTGAGCACCTAGCAACCCGAGCACTGAGCACGCAGCACCCTGAGTACTGAGCACCCAGCACTCCGAGCCCTGAGCACACAGCACCCTGAGTACTGAGCAGCCTGAGTACTGAGCACCTAGCACCCCGAGCACTGAGCACCCAGCACCCTGAGCACTGAGCACCCTGCACCCTGAGTACTGAGCATCAAGCACCCTGAGCACTGAGCACCCAGCACCCTGAGCACTGAGCACCCAGGACCCTGAGCACTGAGCACCCAGCACCCTGAGTACTGAGCACCCAACCTACTGAGCATCGAGCACCCCGAGCACTGAGCACCCAGCATCCTGAGTACTGAGCACCGAGCACCCCGAGTACTGAGCACCCAGCACCCTGAGCACTGAGCACCCAGCACCCTGAGTACTGAGCACCGAGAACCCTGAGTACTGAGCACCCAGCACCCTGAGCACTGAGCACCCTGAGTACTGAGCACTAAGCACCCTGAGCGCTGCTCACCCAGCACCCCAAGCACGGAGCACCCAGGACACCCAGCACTTAGTACTGAGCACCCAGCACCCTGAGTACTGAGCACCCAGCACCCTGAGTACTGAGCACCCAGCACCCTGAGCACTGAGGACGCAGCACCCTGAGTACTGAGCACCCAGCACCCTGAGTACTGAGCACCCAGCACCCTGAGTACTGAGCACCCAGCACCCTGAGTACTGAGCACCCAGCACCCTGAGTACTGAGCACCCAGCACCCTGAGTACTGAGCACCCAGCACCCTGAGAACTGAGCACGCAGCACCCTGAGTACTGAGCACCCAGCACCCTGAGTACTGAGCACCCAGCACCCTGAGTACTGAGCACCCAGCACCCTGAGTACTGAGCACCCAGCACCCTGAGTACTGAGCACTGAGCACCCCGAGTACTGAGCACACAGCACCCCGAGCACTAAGCACCCAGCACCCTGAACACTGAGCACCCAGCACCCCAAGCACTGAGCACCCAGCAACCTGAGTACTGAGCACCCAGCACCCTGAGTACTGAGCACCCAGCACCCTGAGTACTGAGCACCCAGCACCCCGAGCACTGAGCACCCAGCACCCTGAGTACTGAGCACCGAGCACCAAGAGTACTGAGCACCGAGCATCCTGAGCACTGAGCACCGAGCACCCCGAGCACTGAGCACCTAGCACCCTGAGTACTGAGCACCCAGAACCAAGAGTACTGAGCACCGAGCACCCCGAGCACTGAGCACCCAGCACCCTGAGTAATGAGCACCCAGCACCCCGAGTACTGAGCACCGAGCACCGTGAGTACTGAGCACCCAGCACCCTGAGTACTGAGCACCCAGCACCCTGAGCACTGAGCACAAAGCACGCTGAGTACTGAGCACTGAGCACCCTGAGTACTGAGCACCAAGGACCCTGAGCACTGAGCACCCAACACGCTGAGTACTGAGCACTGAGCACCCTGAGTACTGAGCACCAAGGACCCTGAGCACTGAGCACCCAACACGCTGAGTACTGAGCGCTGAGCACCCTGAGTACTGAGCACCGAGCACCCTGAGTACTGAGCACCCAGCACCCTGAGCACTGAGCAGCCAGCACCATGAGCACTGAGCACCCAGCTCCCCGAGCACTGAGAACCCAGCACCCCGAGAATTAGCACCCAGCACCCTGAGTACTGAGAACTGAGTACCCTCAGTACTGAGCACCCAGCACGCTGAGCACTGAGCACCCAGCACCCCGAGTACTGAGCAAACAGCACACCGAGCACTGAGCACCCAGCACCCCGAGAATGAGCACCCAGCACCCTGAGTACTGAGCACCCAGCACCCTGAGTACTGAGCACCCTGAGGACTGAGCACCGATCACCCTGAGCACTGAGCACCCAGCACCCTCAGTACTGAGCACCCAGCACCCTGAGTACTGAGCACCGAGCACCCCGAGTACTGAGCACCCAGCACCCTGAGCACTGAGCACCTAGCAACCCGAGCACTGAGCACGCAGCACCCTGAGTACTGAGCACCCAGCACCCAGAGCCCTGAGCACACAGCACCCTGAGTACTGAGCACCCTGAGTACTGAGCACCTAGCACCCCGAGCACTGAGCACCCAGCACCCTGAGCACTGAGCACCCTGCACCCTGAGTACTGAGCATCAAGCACCCTGAGCACTGAGCACCCAGCACCCTGAGCACTGAGCACCCAGGACCCTGAGCACTGAGCACCCAGCACCCTGAGTACTGAGCACCCAACCTACTGAGCATCGAGCACCCTGAGCACTGAGTACCCAGCATCCTGAGTACTGAGCACCAAGGACCCTGAGCACTGAGCACCCAGCACGCTGAGTACTGAGCGCTGAGCACCCTGAGTACTGAGCACCGAGCACCCTGAGTACTGAGCACCCAGCACCCTGAGCACTGAGCAGCCAGCACACTGAGCACTGAGCACCCAGCTCCCCGAGCACTGAGCACCCAGCACCCTCAGCACTGAGCACCCAGCACCCCGAGTACTGAGCACCCAGCACCCTGAGTACTGAGCACCGAGCACCCCGAGCACTGAGCACCCAGCACCCCGAGCACTGAGAACACAGCACCCCGAGAATTAGCACCCAGCACCCTGAGTACTGAGAACCGAGTACCCTCAGTACTGAGCACCCAGCACGCTGAGCACTGAGCACCCAGCACCCCGAGTACTGAGCAAACAGCACACTGAGCACTGAGCACCCAGCACCCCGAGAATGAGCACCCAGCACCCTGAGTACTGAGCTCCCAGCACCCTGAGTACTGAGCACCCTGAGGACTGAGCACCGATCACGCTGAGCACTGAGCACCCAGCACCCTGAGGACTGAGCACCCAGCACCCTGAGTACTGAGCACCGAGCACCCCGAGTACTGAACACCCAGCACCCTGAGCACTGAGCACCTAGCAACCCGAGCACTGAGCACGCAGCACCCTGAGTACTGAGCACCCAGCACCCCGAGCCCTGAGCACACAGCACCCTGAGTACTGAGCACCCTGAGTACTGAGCACCTAGCACCCCGAGCACTGAGCACCCAGCACCCTGAGCACTGAGCACCCTGCACAATGAGTACTGAGCATCAAGCACCCTGAGCACTGAGCACCCAGCACCCTGAGCACTGAGCACCCAGCACCCTGAGGACTGAGCACCCAGCACCCTGAGTACTGAGCACCCAACGTACTGAGCATCGAGCACCCTGAGCACTGAGCACCCAGCACCCTGAGTACTGAGCATCGAGCACCCCGAGCACTAAGCACCCAGCACCCTGAACACTGAGCACCCAGCACCCCAAGCACTGAGCACCCAGCATCCTGAGTACTGAGCACCCAGCACCCTGAGTACTGAGCACCCAGCACCCTGAGTACTGAGCACCCAGCACCCCGAGCACTGAGCACCCAGCACCCTGAGTACTGAGCACCGAGCACCAAGAGTACTGAGCACCGAGCATCCTGAGCACTGAGCACCGAGCACCCCGAGCACTGAGCACCTAGCACCCTGAGTACTGAGCACCCAGAACCAAGAGTACTGAGCACCGAGCACCCCGAGCACTGAGCACCCAGCACCCTGAGTAATGAGCACCCAGCACCCCGAGTACTGAGCACCGAGCACCGTGAGTACTGAGCACCCAGCACCCTGAGTACTGAGCACCCAGCACCCTGAGCACTGAGCACAAAGCACGCTGAGTACTGAGCACTGAGCACCCTGAGTAATGAGCACCAAGGACCCTGAGCACTGAGCACCCAGCACGCTGAGTACTGAGCGCTGAGCACCCTGAGTACTGAGCACCGAGCACCCTGAGTACTGAGCACCCAGCACCCTGAGCACTGAGCAGCCAGCACCCTGAGCACTGAGCACCCAGCTCCCCGAGCACTGAGCACCCAGCACCCTGAGCACTGAGCACCCAGCACCCCGAGTACTGAGCACCCAGCACCCTGAGTACTGAGCACCGAGCACCCCGAGCACTGAGCACCCAGCACCCCGAGCACTGAGAACCCAGCACCCCGAGAATTAGCACCCAGCACCCTGAGTACTGAGAACCGAGTACCCTCAGTACTGAGCACCCAGCACGCTGAGCACTGAGCACCCAGCACCCCGAGTACTGAGCAAACAGCACACCGAGCACTGAGCACCCAGCACCCCGAGAATGAGCACCCAGCACCCTGAGTACTGAGCACCCAGCACCCTGAGTACTGAGCACCATGAGGACTGAGCACCGATCACCCTGAGCACTGAGCACCCAGCACCCTGAGTACTGAGCACCCAGCACCCTGAGTACTGAGCACCGAGCACCCCGAGTACTGAGCACCCAGCACCCTGAGCACTGAGCACCTAGCAACCCGAGCACTGAGCACGCAGCACCCTGAGTACTGAGCACCCAGCACTCCGAGCCCTGAGCACACAGCACCCTGAGTACTGAGCACCCTGAGTACTGAGCACCTAGCACCCCGAGCACTGAGCACCCAGCACCCTGAGCACTGAGCACCCAGCACCCTGAGCACTGAGCACCCAGGACCCTGAGCACTGAGCACCCAGCACCCTGAGTACTGAGCACCCAACCTACTGAGCATCGAGCACCCCGAGCACTGAGCACCCAGCATTCTGAGTACTGAGCACCGAGCACCCCGAGTACTGAGCACCCAGCACCCTGAGCACTGAGCACCCAGCACCCTGAGTACTGAGCACCGAGAACCCTGAGTACTGAGCACCCAGCACCCCGCGCACTGAGCACCCTGAGTACTGAGCACTAAGCACCCTGAGCGCTGATCACCCAGCACCCCAAGCACGGAGCACCCAGGACACCCAGCACTTAGTACTGAGCACCCAGCACCCTGAGTACTGAGCACCGAGCTCCCCGAGCACTGAGCACCCTGAGTACTGAGCACCCAGCACCCCGATCACAGAGCACACAGCACCCTCAGCACTGAGCACCTAGCACCCCGAGCACTGAGCACCCAGCGCCCTGAGTACTGAGCACACTGAGGACTGAGCACCGATCACCCTGAGCACTGAGCACCCAGCACCCTGAGTACTGAGCACCCAGCACCCTGAGTACTGAGCACCCAGCACCCTGAGCACTGAGCACGCAGCACCCTGAGTACTGAGCACCCAGCACCCTGAGTACTGAGCACCCAGCACCCTGAGTACTGAGAACCCAGCACCCTGAGTACTGAGCACCCAGCACCCTGAGTACTGAGCACTGAGCACCCCGAGTACTGAGCACCCAGCACCCCGAGCACTAAGCACCCAGCACCCTGAACACTGAGCACCCAGCACCCCAAGCACTGAGCACCCAGCAACCTGAGTACTGAGCACCCAGCACCCTGAGTACTGAGCACCCAGCACCCTGAGTACTGAGCACCCAGCACCCCGAGCACTGAGCACCCAGCACCCTGAGTACTGAGCACCGAGCACCAAGAGTACTGAGCACCGAGCATCCTGAGCACTGAGCACCGAGCACCCCGAGCACTGAGCACCTAGCACCCTGAGTACTGAGCACCCAGAACCAAGAGTACTGAGCACCGAGCACCCCGAGCACTGAGCACCCAGCACCCTGAGTAATGAGCACCCAGCACCCCGAGTACTGAGCACCGAGCACCGTGAGTACTGAGCACCCAGCACCCTGAGTACTGAGCACCCAGCACCCTGAGCACTGAGCACAAAGCACGCTGAGTACTGAGCACTGAGCACCCTGAGTACTGAGCACCAAGGACCCTGAGCACTGAGCACCCAGCACGCTGAGTACTGAGCGCTGAGCACCCTGAGTACTGAGCACCGAGCACCCTGAGTACTGAGCACCCAGCACCCTGAGCACTGAGCAGCCAGCACCCTGAGCACTGAGCACCCAGCTCCCCGAGCACTGAGCACCCAGCACCCTGAGAACTGAGCACCCAGCACCCCGAGTACTGAGCACCCAGCACCCTGAGTACTGAGCACCGAGCACCCCGAGCACTGAGCACCCAGCACCCCGAGCACTGAGAACCCAGCACCCCGAGAATTAGCACCCAGCACCCTGAGTACTGAGAACCGAGTACCCTCAGTACTGAGCACCCAGCACGCTGAGCACTGAGCACCCAGCACCCCGAGTACTGAGCAAACAGCACACCGAGCACTGAGCACCCAGCACCCCGAGAATGAGCACCCAGCACCCTGAGTACTGAGCACCCAGCACCCTGAGTACTGAGCACCCTGAGGACTGAGCACCGATCACCCTGAGCACTGAGCACCCAGCACCCTCAGTACTGAGCACCCAGCACCCTGAGTACTGAGCACCGAGCACCCCGAGTACTGAGCACCCAGCACCCTGAGCACTGAGCACCTAGCAACCCGAGCACTGAGCACGCAGCACCCTGAGTACTGAGCACCCAGCACCCCGAGCCCTGAGCACACAGCACCCTGAGTACTGAGCACCCTGAGTACTGAGCACCTAGCACCCCGAGCACTGAGCACCCAGCACCCTGAGCACTGAGCACCCTGCACCCTGAGTACTGAGCATCAAGCACCCTGAGCACTGAGCACCCAGCACCCTGAGCACTGAGCACCCAGGACCCTGAGCACTGAGCACCCAGCACCCTGAGTACTGAGCACCCAACCTACTGAGCATCGAGCACCCCGAGCACTGAGCACCCAGCATCCTGAGTACTGAGCACCGAGCACCCCGAGTACTGAGCACCCAGCACCCTGAGCACTGAGCACCCAGCACCCTGAGTACTGAGCACCGAGAACCCTGGGTACTGAGCACACAGCACCCTGAGCACTGAGCACCCTGAGTACTGAGCACTAAGCACCCTGAGCGCTGATCACCCAGCACCCCAAGCACGGAGCACCCAGGACACCAAGCACTGAGTACTGAGCACCCAGCACCCTGAGTACTGAGCATCGAGCACCCCGAGCACTAAGCACCCAGCACCCTGAACACTGAGCACCCAGCACCCCAAGCACTGAGCACCCAGCAACCTGAGTACTGAGCACCCAGCACCCTGAGTACTGAGCACCCCGAGCACTGAGCACCCTGAGTACTGAGCACCCAGCACCCCGATCACAGAGCACACAGCACCCTCAGCACTGAGCACCCAGCACCCCGAGCACTGAGAACACAGCACCCCGAGAATTAGCACCCAGCACCCTGAGTACTGAGAACCGAGTACCCTCAGTACTGAGCACCCAGCACGCTGAGCACTGAGCACCCAGCACCCCGAGTACTGAGCAAACAGCACACCGAGCACTGAGCACCCAGCACCCCGAGAATGAGCACCCAGCACCCTGAGTACTGAGCACCCAGCACCCTGAGTACTGAGCACCCTGAGGACTGAGCACCGATCACCCTGAGCACTGAGCACCCAGCACCCTCAGTACTGAGCACCCAGCACCCTGAGTACTGAGCACCCAGCACCCCGAGTACTGAGCACCCAGCACCCTGAGCACTGAGCACCTAGCAACCCGAGCACTGAGCACGCAGCACCCTGAGTACTGAGCACCCAGCACCCAGAGCCCTGAGCACACAGCACCCTGAGTACTGAGCACCCTGAGTACTGAGCACCTAGCACCCCGAGCACTGAGCACCCAGCACCCTGAGCACTGAGCACCCTGCACCCTGAGTACTGAGCATCAAGCACCCTGAGCACTGAGCACCCAGCACCCTGAGCACTGAGCACCCAGGACCCTGAGCACTGAGCACCCAGCACCCTGAGTACTGAGCACCCAACCTACTGAGCATCGAGCACCCTGAGCACTGAGTACCCAGCATCCTGAGTACTGAGCACCAAGGACCCTGAGCACTGAGCACCCAGCACGCTGAGTACTGAGCGCTGAGCACCCTGAGTACTGAGCACCGAGCACCCTGAGTACTGAGCACCCAGCACCCTGAGCACTGAGCAGCCAGCACACTGAGCACTGAGCACCCAGCTCCCCGAGCACTGAGCACCCAGCACCCTCAGCACTGAGCACCCAGCACCCCGAGTACTGAGCACCCAGCACCCTGAGTACTGAGCACCGAGCACCCCGAGCACTGAGCACCCAGCACCCCGAGCACTGAGAACACAGCACCCCGAGAATTAGCACCCAGCACCCTGAGTACTGAGAACCGAGTACCCTCAGTACTGAGCACCCAGCACGCTGAGCACTGAGCACCCAGCACCCCGAGTACTGAGCAAACAGCACACTGAGCACTGAGCACCCAGCACCCCGAGAATGAGCACCCAGCACCCTGAGTACTGAGCTCCCAGCACCCTGAGTACTGAGCACCCTGAGGACTGAGCACCGATCCCGCTGAGCACTGAGCACCCAGCACCCTGAGGACTGAGCACCCAGCACCCTGAGTACTGAGCACCGAGCACCCCGAGTACTGAACACCCAGCACCCTGAGCACTGAGCACCTAGCAACCCGAGCACTGAGCACGCAGCACCCTGAGTACTGAGCACCCAGCACCCCGAGCCCTGAGCACACAGCACCCTGAGTACTGAGCACCCTGAGTACTGAGCACCTAGCACCCCGAGCACTGAGCACCCAGCACCCTGAGCACTGAGCACCCTGCACAATGAGTACTGAGCATCAAGCACCCTGAGCACTGAGCACCCAGCACCCTGAGCACTGAGCACCCAGCACCCTGAGGACTGAGCACCCAGCACCCTGAGTACTGAGCACCCAACGTACTGAGCATCGAGCACCCTGAGCACTGAGCACCCAGCACCCTGAGTACTGAGCATCGAGCACCCCGAGCACTAAGCACCCAGCACCCTGAACACTGAGCACCCAGCACCCCAAGCACTGAGCACCCAGCATCCTGAGTACTGAGCACCCAGCACCCTGAGTACTGAGCACCCAGCACCCTGAGTACTGAGCACCCAGCACCCCGAGCACTGAGCACCCAGCACCCTGAGTACTGAGCACCGAGCACCAAGAGTACTGAGCACCGAGCATCCTGAGCACTGAGCACCGAGCACCCCGAGCACTGAGCACCTAGCACCCTGAGTACTGAGCACCCAGAACCAAGAGTACTGAGCACCGAGCACCCCGAGCACTGAGCACCCAGCACCCTGAGTAATGAGCACCCAGCACCCCGAGTACTGAGCACCGAGCACCGTGAGTACTGAGCACCCAGCACCCTGAGTACTGAGCACCCAGCACCCTGAGCACTGAGCACAAAGCACGCTGAGTACTGAGCACTGAGCACCCTGAGTAATGAGCACCAAGGACCCTGAGCACTGAGCACCCAGCACGCTGAGTACTGAGCGCTGAGCACCCTGAGTACTGAGCACCGAGCACCCTGAGTACTGAGCACCCAGCACCCTGAGCACTGAGCAGCCAGCACCCTGAGCACTGAGCACCCAGCTCCCCGAGCACTGAGCACCCAGCACCCTGAGCACTGAGCACCCAGCACCCCGAGTACTGAGCACCCAGCACCCTGAGTACTGAGCACCGAGCACCCCGAGCACTGAGCACCCAGCACCCCGAGCACTGAGAACCCAGCACCCCGAGAATTAGCACCCAGCACCCTGAGTACTGAGAACCGAGTACCCTCAGTACTGAGCACCCAGCACGCTGAGCACTGAGCACCCAGCACCCCGAGTACTGAGCAAACAGCACACCGAGCACTGAGCACCCAGCACCCCGAGAATGAGCACCCAGCGCCCTGAGTACTGAGCACCCAGCACCCTGAGTACTGAGCACCATGAGGACTGAGCACCGATCACCCTGAGCACTGAGCACCCAGCACCCTGAGTACTGAGCACCCAGCACCCTGAGTACTGAGCACCGAGCACCCCGAGTACTGAGCACCCAGCACCCTGAGCACTGAGCACCTAGCAACCCGAGCACTGAGCACGCAGCACCCTGAGTACTGAGCACCCAGCACTCCGAGCCCTGAGCACACAGCACCCTGAGTACTGAGCACCCTGAGTACTGAGCACCTAGCACCCCGAGCACTGAGCACCCAGCACCCTGAGCACTGAGCACCCAGCACCCTGAGCACTGAGCACCCAGGACCCTGAGCACTGAGCACCCAGCACCCTGAGTACTGAGCACCCAACCTACTGAGCATCGAGCACCCCGAGCACTGAGCACCCAGCATTCTGAGTACTGAGCACCGAGCACCCCGAGTACTGAGCACCCAGCACCCTGAGCACTGAGCACCCAGCACCCTGAGTACTGAGCACCGAGAACCCTGAGTACTGAGCACCCAGCACCCCGCGCACTGAGCACCCTGAGTACTGAGCACTAAGCACCCTGAGCGCTGATCACCCAGCACCCCAAGCACGGAGCACCCAGGACACCCAGCACTTAGTACTGAGCACCCAGCACCCTGAGTACTGAGCACCGAGCTCCCCGAGCACTGAGCACCCTGAGTACTGAGCACCCAGCACCCCGATCACAGAGCACACAGCACCCTCAGCACTGAGCACCTAGCACCCCGAGCACTGAGCACCCAGCGCCCTGAGTACTGAGCACACTGAGGACTGAGCACCGATCACCCTGAGCACTGAGCACCCAGCACCCTGAGTACTGAGCACCCAGCACCCTGAGTACTGAGCACCCAGCACCCTGAGCACTGAGCACGCAGCACCCTGAGTACTGAGCACCCAGCACCCTGAGTACTGAGCACCCAGCACCCTGAGTACTGAGAACCCAGCACCCTGAGTACTGAGCACCCAGCACCCTGAGTACTGAGCACTGAGCACCCCGAGTACTGAGCACCCAGCACCCCGAGCACTAAGCACCCAGCACCCTGAACACTGAGCACCCAGCACCCCAAGCACTGAGCACCCAGCAACCTGAGTACTGAGCACCCAGCACCCTGAGTACTGAGCACCCAGCACCCTGAGTACTGAGCACCCAGCACCCCGAGCACTGAGCACCCAGCACCCTGAGTACTGAGCACCGAGCACCAAGAGTACTGAGCACCGAGCATCCTGAGCACTGAGCACCGAGCACCCCGAGCACTGAGCACCTAGCACCCTGAGTACTGAGCACCCAGAACCAAGAGTACTGAGCACCGAGCACCCCGAGCACTGAGCACCCAGCACCCTGAGTAATGAGCACCCAGCACCCCGAGTACTGAGCACCGAGCACCGTGAGTACTGAGCACCCAGCACCCTGAGTACTGAGCACCCAGCACCCTGAGCACTGAGCACAAAGCACGCTGAGTACTGAGCACTGAGCACCCTGAGTACTGAGCACCAAGGACCCTGAGCACTGAGCACCCAGCACGCTGAGTACTGAGCGCTGAGCACCCTGAGTACTGAGCACCGAGCACCCTGAGTACTGAGCACCCAGCACCCTGAGCACTGAGCAGCCAGCACCCTGAGCACTGAGCACCCAGCTCCCCGAGCACTGAGCACCCAGCACCCTGAGCACTGAGCACCCAGCACCCCGAGTACTGAGCACCCAGCACCCTGAGTACTGAGCACCGAGCACCCCGAGCACTGAGCACCCAGCACCCCGAGCACTGAGAACCCAGCACCCCGAGAATTAGCACCCAGCACCCTGAGTACTGAGAACCGAGTACCCTCAGTACTGAGCACCCAGCACGCTGAGCACTGAGCACCCAGCACCCCGAGTACTGAGCAAACAGCACACCGAGCACTGAGCACCCAGCACCCCGAGAATGAGCACCCAGCACCCTGAGTACTGAGCACCCAGCACCCTGAGTACTGAGCACCCTGAGGACTGAGCACCGATCACCCTGAGCACTGAGCACCCAGCACCCTCAGTACTGAGCACCCAGCACCCTGAGTACTGAGCACCGAGCACCCCGAGTACTGAGCACCCAGCACCCTGAGCACTGAGCACCTAGCAACCCGAGCACTGAGCACGCAGCACCCTGAGTACTGAGCACCCAGCACCCCGAGCCCTGAGCACACAGCACCCTGAGTACTGAGCACCCTGAGTACTGAGCACCTAGCACCCCGAGCACTGAGCACCCAGCACCCTGAGCACTGAGCACCCTGCACCCTGAGTACTGAGCATCAAGCACCCTGAGCACTGAGCACCCAGCACCCTGAGCACTGAGCACCCAGGACCCTGAGCACTGAGCACCCAGCACCCTGAGTACTGAGCACCCAACCTACTGAGCATCGAGCACCCCGAGCACTGAGCACCCAGCATCCTGAGTACTGAGCACCGAGCACCCCGAGTACTGAGCACCCAGCACCCTGAGCACTGAGCACCCAGCACCCTGAGTACTGAGCACCGAGAACCCTGGGTACTGAGCACACAGCACCCTGAGCACTGAGCACCCTGAGTACTGAGCACTAAGCACCCTGAGCGCTGATCACCCAGCACCCCAAGCACGGAGCACCCAGGACACCAAGCACTGAGTACTGAGCACCCAGCACCCTGAGTACTGAGCATCGAGCACCCCGAGCACTAAGCACCCAGCACCCTGAACACTGAGCACCCAGCACCCCAAGCACTGAGCACCCAGCAACCTGAGTACTGAGCACCCAGCACCCTGAGTACTGAGCACCCCGAGCACTGAGCACCCTGAGTACTGAGCACCCAGCACCCCGATCACAGAGCACACAGCACCCTCAGCACTGAGCACCCAGCACCCCGAGCACTGAGAACACAGCACCCCGAGAATTAGCACCCAGCACCCTGAGTACTGAGAACCGAGTACCCTCAGTACTGAGCACCCAGCACGCTGAGCACTGAGCACCCAGCACCCCGAGTACTGAGCAAACAGCACACCGAGCACTGAGCACCCAGCACCCCGAGAATGAGCACCCAGCACCCTGAGTACTGAGCACCCAGCACCCTGAGTACTGAGCACCCTGAGGACTGAGCACCGATCACGCTGAGCACTGAGCACCCAGCACCCTGAGTACTGAGCACCCAGCACCCTGAGTACTGAGCACCGAGCACCCCGAGTACTGAGCACCCAGCACCCTGAGCACTGAGCACCTAGCAACCCGAGCACTGAGCACGCAGCACCCTGAGTACTGAGCACCCAGCACCCCGAGCCCTGAGCACACAGCACCCTGAGTACTGAGCACCCTGAGTACTGAGCACCTAGCACCCCGAGCACTGAGCACCCAGCACCCTGAGCACTGAGCACCCTGCACAATGAGTACTGAGCATCAAGCACCCTGAGCACTGAGCACCCAGCACCCTGAGCACTGAGCACCCAGCACCCTGAGGACTGAGCACCCAGCACCCTGAGTACTGAGCACCCAACGTACTGAGCATCGAGCACCCCGAGCACTGAGCACCCAGCACCCTGAGTACTGAGCATCGAGCACCCCGAGCACTAAGCACCCAGCACCCTGAACACTGAGCACCCAGCACCCCAAGCACTGAGCACCCAGCAACATGAGTACTGAGCACCCAGCACACTGAGTACTGAGCACCCAGCACCCTGAGTACTGAGCACCCAGCACCCCGAGCACTGAGCACCCAGCACCCTGAGTACTGAGCACCGAGCACCAAGAGTACTGAGCACCGAGCATCCTGAGCACTGAGCACCGAGCACCCCGAGCACTGAGCACCTAGCACCCTGAGTACTGAGCACCCAGAACCAAGAGTACTGAGCACCGAGCACCCCGAGCACTGAGCACCCAGCACCCTGAGTAATGAGCACCCAGCACCCCGAGTACTGAGCACCGAGCACCGTGAGTACTGAGCACCCAGCACCCTGAGTACTGAGCACCCAGCACCCTGAGCACTGAGCACAAAGCACGCTGAGTACTGAGCACTGAGCACCCTGAGTACTGAGCACCAAGGACCCTGAGCACTGAGCACCCAGCAAGCTGAGTACTGAGCGCTGAGCACCCTGAGTACTGAGCACCGAGCACCCTGAGTACTGAGCACCCAGCACCCTGAGCACTGAGCAGCCAGCACCCTGAGCACTGAGCACCCAGCTCCCCGGGCACTGAGCACCCAGCACCCTGAGCACTGAGCACCAAGCACCCCGAGTACTGAGCACCCAGCACCCTGAGTACTGAGCACCGAGCACCCCGAGCACTGAGCACCCAGCACCCCGAGCACTGAGAACCCAGCACCCCGAGAATTAGCACCCAGCACCCTGAGTACTGAGAACCGAGTACCCTCAGTACTGAGCACCCAGCACGCTGAGCACTGAGCACCCAGCACCCCGAGTACTGAGCAAACAGCACACCGAGCACTGAGCACCCAGCACCCCGAGAATGAGCACCCAGCACCCTGAGTACTGAGCACCCAGCACCCTGAGTACTGAGCACCATGAGGACTGAGCACCGATCACCCTGAGCACTGAGCACCCAGCACCCTGAGTACTGAGCACCCAGCACCCTGAGTACTGAGCACCGAGCACCCCGAGTACTGAGCACCCAGCACCCTGAGCACTGAGCACCTAGCAACCCGAGCACTGAGCACGCAGCACCCTGAGTACTGAGCACCCAGCACTCCGAGCCCTGAGCACACAGCACCCTGAGTACTGAGCACCCTGAGTACTGAGCACCTAGCACCCCGAGCACTGAGCACCCAGCACCCTGAGCACTGAGCACCCAGCACCCTGAGCACTGAGCACCCAGGACCCTGAGCACTGAGCACCCAGCACCCTGAGTACTGAGCACCCAACCTACTGAGCATCGAGCACCCCGAGCACTGAGCACCCAGCATTCTGAGTACTGAGCACCGAGCACCCCGAGTACTGAGCACCCAGCACCCTGAGCACTGAGCACCCAGCACCCTGAGTACTGAGCACCGAGAACCCTGAGTACTGAGCACCCAGCACCCCGCGCACTGAGCACCCTGAGTACTGAGCACTAAGCACCCTGAGCGCTGATCACCCAGCACCCCAAGCACGGAGCACCCAGGACACCCAGCACTTAGTACTGAGCACCCAGCACCCTGAGTACTGAGCACCGAGCTCCCCGAGCACTGAGCACCCTGAGTACTGAGCACCCAGCACCCCGATCACAGAGCACACAGCACCCTCAGCACTGAGCACCTAGCACCCCGAGCACTGAGCACCCAGCACCCTGAGTACTGAGCACACTGAGGACTGAGCACCGATCACCCTGAGCACTGAGCACTCAGCACCCTGAGTACTGAGCACCCAGCACCCTGAGTACTGAGCACCCAGCACCCTGAGCACTGAGCACGCAGCACCCTGAGTACTGAGCACCCAGCACCCTGAGTACTGAGCACTGAGCACCCCGAGTACTGAGCACCCAGCACCCCGAGCACTAAGCACCCAGCACCCTGAACACTGAGCGCCCAGCACCCCAAGCACTGAGCACCCAGCAACCTGAGTACTGAGCACCCAGCACCCTGAGTACTGAGCACCCAGCACCCTGAGTACTGAGCACCCAGCACCCCGAGCACTGAGCACCCAGCACCCTGAGTACTGAGCACCGAGCACCAAGAGTACTGAGCACCGAGCATCCTGAGCACTGAGCACCGAGCACCCCGAGCACTGAGCACCTAGCACCCTGAGTACTGAGCACCCAGAACCAAGAGTACTGAGCACCGAGCACCCCGAGCACTGAGCACCCAGCACCCTGAGTAATGAGCACACAGCACCCCGAGTACTGAGCACCGAGCACCGTGAGTACTGAGCACCCAGCACCCTGAGTACTGAGCACCCAGCACCCTGAGCACTGAGCACAAAGCACGCTGAGTACTGAGCACTGAGCACCCTGAGTACTGAGCACCAAGGACCCTGAGCACTGAGCACCCAGCACGCTGAGTACTGAGCGCTGAGCACCCTGAGTACTGAGCACCGAGCACCCTGAGTACTGAGCACCCAGCACCCTGAGCACTGAGCAGCCAGCACCCTGAGCACTGAGCACCCAGCTCCCCGAGCACTGAGCACCCAGCACCCTGAGCACTGAGCACCCAGCACCCCGAGTACTGAGCACCCAGCACCCTGATTACTGAGCACCGAGCACCCCGAGCACTGAGCACCCAGCACCCCGAGCACTGAGAACCCAGCACCCCGAGAATTAGCACCCAGCACCCTGAGTACTGAGAACCGAGTACCCTCAGTACTGAGCACCCAGCACGCTGAGCACTGAGCACCCAGCACCCCGAGTACTGAGCAAACAGCACACCGAGCACTGAGCACCCAGCACCCCGAGAATGAGCACCCAGCACCCTGAGTACTGAGCACCCAGCACCCTGAGTACTGAGCACCGAGCACCCCGAGTACTGAGCACCCAGCACCCTGAGCACTGAGCACCCAGCACCCTGAGTACTGAGCACCGAGAACCCTGGGTACTGAGCACCCAGCACCCTGAGCACTGAGCACCCTGAGGACTGAGCACCGATCACCCTGAGCACTGAGCACCCAGCACCCTCAGTACTGAGCACCCAGCACCCTGAGTACTGAGCACCGAGCACCCCGAGTACTGAGCACCCAGCACCCTGAGCACTGAGCACCTAGCAACCCGAGCACTGAGCACGCAGCACCCTGAGTACTGAGCACCCAGCACCCCGAGCCCTGAGCACACAGCACCCTGAGTACTGAGCACCCTGAGTACTGAGCACCTAGCAACCCGAGCACTGAGCACCCTGCACCCTGAGTACTGAGCATCAAGCACTCTGAGCACTGAGCACCCAGCACCCTGAGCACTGAGCACCCAGGACCCTGAGCACTGAGCACCCAGCACCCTGAGTACTGAGCACCCAACCTACTGAGCATCGAGCACCCCGAGCACTGAGCACCCAGCATCCTGAGTACTGAGCACCGAGCACCCCGAGTACTGAGCACCCAGCACCCTGAGCACTGAGCACCCAGCACCCTGAGTACTGAGCACCGAGAACCCTGGGTACTGAGCACCCAGCACCCTGAGCACTGAGCACCCTGAGTACTGAGCACTAAGCACCCTGAGCGCTGATCACCCAGCACCCCAAGCACGGAGCACCCAGGACACCAAGCACTGAGTACTGAGCACCCAGCACCCTGAGTACTGAGCACCGAGCTCCCCGAGCACTGAGCACCCTGAGTACTGAGCACCCAGCACCCCGATCACAGAGCACACAGCACCCTCAGCACTGAGCACCCAGCACCCCGAGCACTGAGCACCCAGCACCCTGAGTACTGAGCACACTGAGGACTGAGCACCGATCACCCTGAGCACTGAGCACCCAGCACCCTGAGTACTGAGCACCCAGCACCCTGAGTACTGAGCACCCAGCACCCTGAGCACTGAGCACGCAGCACCCTGAGTACTGAGCACCCAGCACCCTGAGTACTGAGCACCCAGCACCCTGAGTACTGAGCACCCAGCACCCTGAGTACTGAGCACCCAGCACCCAACATACTGAGCATCGAGCACCCCGAGCACTGAGCACCCAGCACCCTGAGTACTGAGCACCGAGCACCCCGAGTACTGAGCACCCAGCACCCTGAGCACTGAGCACCCAGCACCCTGAGTACTGAGCACCCAGAACCCTGCGTACTGAGCACCCAGCACCCCGAGCACTGAGCACCCTGAGTACTGAGCACTAAGCACCCTGAGTGCTGAGCACCCAGCACCCCAAGCACGGAGCACCCAGGACCCCGAGCACTGAGTACTGAGCACCCAGCACCCTGAGTACTGAGCACCGAGCTCCCCGAGCACTGAGCACCCTGAGTACTGAGCACCCAGCACCCCGATCACAGAGCACACAGCATCCTCAGCACTGAGCACCCAGCACCCCGAGCACTGAGCACCCAGCACCCTGAGTACTGAGCACACTGAGGACTGAGCACCGATCACCCTGAGCACTGAGCACCCAGCACCCTGAGTACTGAGCACCCAGCACCCTGAGTACTGAGCACCCAGCACCCTGAGCACTGAGCACGCAGCACCCTGAGTACTGAGCACCCAGCACCCTGAGTACTGAGCACCCAGCACCCTGAGTACTGAGCACCCAGCACCCCGAGCACTGAGCACCCAGCACCCTGAGTACTGAGCACCGAGCACCAAGAGTACTGAGCACCGAGCATCCTGAGCACTGAGCACCGAGCACCCCGAGCACTGAGCACCTAGCACCCTGAGTACTGAGCACCCAGAACCAAGAGTACTGAGCACCGAGCACCCCGAGCACTGAGCACCCAGCACCCTGAGTAATGACCACCCAGCACCCCGAGTACTGAGCACCGAGCACCGTGAGTACTGAACACCCAGCACCCTGAGTACTGAGCACCCAGCACCCTGAGCACTGAGCACAAAGCACGCTGAGTACTGAGCACTGAGCACCCTGAGTACTGAGCACCAAGGACCCTGAGCACTGAGCACCCAGCACGCTGAGTACTGAGCGCTGAGCACCCTGAGTACTGAGCACCGAGCACCCTGAGTACTGAGCACCCAGCACCCTGAGCACTGAGCAGCCAGCACCCTGAGCACTGAGCACCCAGCTCCCCGGGCACTGAGCACCCAGCACCCTGAGCACTGAGCACCAAGCACCCCGAGTACTGAGCACCCAGCACCCTGAGTACTGAGCACCGAGCACCCCGAGCACTGAGCACCCAGCACCCCGAGCACTGAGAACCCAGCACCCCGAGAATTAGCACCCAGCACCCTGAGTACTGAGAACCGAGTACCCTCAGTACTGAGCACCCAGCACGCTGAGCACTGAGCACCCAGCACCCCGAGTACTGAGCAAACAGCACACCGAGCACTGAGCACCCAGCACCCCGAGAATGAGCACCCAGCACCCTGAGTACTGAGCACCCAGCACCCTGAGTACTGAGCACCATGAGGACTGAGCACCGATCACCCTGAGCACTGAGCACCCAGCACCCTGAGTACTGAGCACCCAGCACCCTGAGTACTGAGCACCGAGCACCCCGAGTACTGAGCACCCAGCACCCTGAGCACTGAGCACCTAGCAACCCGAGCACTGAGCACGCAGCACCCTGAGTACTGAGCACCCAGCACTCCGAGCCCTGAGCACACAGCACCCTGAGTACTGAGCACCCTGAGTACTGAGCACCTAGCACCCCGAGCACTGAGCACCCAGCACCCTGAGCACTGAGCACCCAGCACCCTGAGCACTGAGCACCCAGGACCCTGAGCACTGAGCACCCAGCACCCTGAGTACTGAGCACCCAACCTACTGAGCATCGAGCACCCCGAGCACTGAGCACCCAGCATTCTGAGTACTGAGCACCGAGCACCCCGAGTACTGAGCACCCAGCACCCTGAGCACTGAGCACCCAGCACCCTGAGTACTGAGCACCGAGAACCCTGAGTACTGAGCACCCAGCACCCCGCGCACTGAGCACCCTGAGTACTGAGCACTAAGCACCCTGAGCGCTGATCACCCAGCACCCCAAGCACGGAGCACCCAGGACACCCAGCACTTAGTACTGAGCACCCAGCACCCTGAGTACTGAGCACCGAGCTCCCCGAGCACTGAGCACCCTGAGTACTGAGCACCCAGCACCCCGATCACAGAGCACACAGCACCCTCAGCACTGAGCACCTAGCACCCCGAGCACTGAGCACCCAGCACCCTGAGTACTGAGCACACTGAGGACTGAGCACCGATCACCCTGAGCACTGAGCACTCAGCACCCTGAGTACTGAGCACCCAGCACCCTGAGTACTGAGCACCCAGCACCCTGAGCACTGAGCACGCAGCACCCTGAGTACTGAGCACCCAGCACCCTGAGTACTGAGCACCCAGCACCCTGAGTACTGAGAACCCAGCACCCTGAGTACTGAGCACCCAGCACCCTGAGTACTGAGCACTGAGCACCCCGAGTACTGAGCACCCAGCACCCCGAGCACTAAGCACCCAGCACCCTGAACACTGAGCACCCAGCACCCCAAGCACTGAGCACCCAGCAACCTGAGTACTGAGCACCCAGCACCCTGAGTACTGAGCACCCAGCACCCTGAGTACTGAGCACCCAGCACCCCGAGCACTGAGCACCCAGCACCCTGAGTACTGAGCACCGAGCACCAAGAGTACTGAGCACCGAGCATCCTGAGCACTGAGCACCCAGCACCCTGAGTACTGAGCACAAAGCACGCTGAGTACTGAGCACTGAGCACCCTGAGTACTGAGCACCAAGGACCCTGAGCACTGAGCACCCAGCACGCTGAGTACTGAGCGCTGAGCACCCTGAGTACTGAGCACCGAGCACCCTGAGTACTGAGCACCCAGCACCCTGAGCACTGAGCAGCCAGCACCCTGAGCACTGAGCACCCAGCTCCCCGAGCACTGAGCACCCAGCACCCTGAGCACTGAGCACCCAGCACCCCGAGTACTGAGCACCCAGCACCCTGATTACTGAGCACCGAGCACCCCGAGCACTGAGCACCCAGCACCCCGAGCACTGAGAACCCAGCACCCCGAGAATTAGCACCCAGCACCCTGAGTACTGAGAACCGAGTACCCTCAGTACTGAGCACCCAGCACGCTGAGCACTGAGCACCCAGCACCCCGAGTACTGAGCAAACAGCACACCGAGCACTGAGCACCCAGCACCCCGAGAATGAGCACCCAGCACCCTGAGTACTGAGCACCCAGCACCCTGAGTACTGAGCACCGAGCACCCCGAGTACTGAGCACCCAGCACCCTGAGCACTGAGCACCCAGCACCCTGAGTACTGAGCACCGAGAACCCTGGGTACTGAGCACCCAGCACCCTGAGCACTGAGCACCCTGAGGACTGAGCACCGATCACCCTGAGCACTGAGCACCCAGCACCCTCAGTACTGAGCACCCAGCACCCTGAGTACTGAGCACCGAGCACCCCGAGTACTGAGCACCCAGCACCCTGAGCACTGAGCACCTAGCAACCCGAGCACTGAGCACGCAGCACCCTGAGTACTGAGCACCCAGCACCCCGAGCCCTGAGCACACAGCACCCTGAGTACTGAGCACCCTGAGTACTGAGCACCTAGCACCCCGAGCACTGAGCACCCAGCACCCTGAGCACTGAGCACCCTGCACCCTGAGTACTGAGCATCAAGCACCCTGAGCACTGAGCACCCAGCACCCTGAGCACTGAGCACCCAGGACCCTGAGCACTGAGCACCCAGCACCCTGAGTACTGAGCACCCAACCTACTGAGCATCGAGCACCCCGAGCACTGAGCACCCAGCATCCTGAGTACTGAGCACCGAGCACCCCGAGTACTGAGCACCCAGCACCCTGAGCACTGAGCACCCAGCACCCTGAGTACTGAGCACCGAGAACCCTGGGTACTGAGCACCCAGCACCCTGAGCACTGAGCACCCTGAGTACTGAGCACTAAGCACCCTGAGCGCTGATCACCCAGCACCCCAAGCACGGAGCACCCAGGACACCAAGCACTGAGTACTGAGCACCCAGCACCCTGAGTACTGAGCACCGAGCTCCCCGAGCACTGAGCACCCTGAGTACTGAGCACCCAGCACCCCGATCACAGAGCACACAGCACCCTCAGCACTGAGCACCCAGCACCCCGAGCACTAAGCACCCAGCACCCTGAGTACTGAGCACACTGAGGACTGAGCACCGATCACCCTGAGCACTGAGCACCCAGCACCCTGAGTACTGAGCACCCAGCACCCTGAGTACTGAGCACCCAGCACCCTGAGCACTGAGCACGCAGCACCCTGAGTACTGAGCACCCAGCACCCTGAGTACTGAGCACCCAGCACCCTGAGTACTGAGCACCCAGCACCCTGAGTACTGAGCACCCAGCACCCAACATACTGAGCATCGAGCACCCCGAACACTGAGCACCCAGCACCCTGAGTACTGAGCACCGAGCACCCCGAGTACTGAGCACCCAGCACCCTGAGCACTGAGCACCCAGCACCCTGAGTACTGAGCACCCAGAACCCTGCGTACTGAGCACCCAGCACCCCGAGCACTGAGCACCCTGAGTACTGAGCACTAAGCACCCTGAGTGCTGAGCACCCAGCACCCCAAGCACGGAGCACCCAGGACCCCGAGCACTGAGTACTGAGCACCCAGCACCCTGAGTACTGAGCACCGAGCTCCCCGAGCACTGAGCACCCTGAGTACTGAGCACCCAGCACCCCGATCACAGAGCACACAGCATCCTCAGCACTGAGCACCCAGCACCCCGAGCACTGAGCACCCAGCACCCTGAGTACTGAGCACACTGAGGACTGAGCACCGATCACCCTGAGCACTGAGCACCCAGCACCCTGAGTACTGAGCACCCAGCACCCTGTGTACTGAGCACCCAGCACCCTGAGCACTGAGCACGCAGCACCCTGAGTACTGAGCACCCAGCACCCTGAGTACTGAGCACCCAGCACCCTGAGTACTGAGCACCCAGCACCCCGAGCACTGAGCACCCAGCACCCTGAGTACTGAGCACCGAGCACCAAGAGTACTGAGCACCGAGCATCCTGAGCACTGAGCACCGAGCACCCCGAGCACTGAGCACCTAGCACCCTGAGTACTGAGCACCCAGAACCAAGAGTACTGAGCACCGAGCACCCCGAGCACTGAGCACCCAGCACCCTGAGTAATGACCACCCAGCACCCCGAGTACTGAGCACCGAGCACCGTGAGTACTGAACACCCAGCACCCTGAGTACTGAGCACCCAGCACCCTGAGCACTGAGCACAAAGCACGCTGAGTACTGAGCACTGAGCACCCTGAGTACTGAGCACCAAGGACCCTGAGCACTGAGCACCCAGCACGCTGAGTACTGAGCGCTGAGCACCCTGAGTACTGAGCACCGAGCACCCTGAGTACTGAGCACCCAGCACCCTGAGCACTGAGCAGCCAGCACCCTGAGCACTGAGCACCCAGCTCCCCGAGCACTGAGCACCCAGCACCCTCAGCACTGAGCACCCAGCACCCCGAGTACTGAGCAACCAGCACCCTGAGTACTGAGCACCGAGCACCCCGAGCACAGAGCACCCAGCACCCCGAGCACTGAGAACCCAGCACCCCGAGAATTAGCACCCAGCACCCTGAGTACTGAGAACCGAGTACCCTCAGTACTGAGCACCCAGCACGCTGAGCACTGAGCACCCAGCACCCCGAGTACTGAGCAAACAGCACACCGAGCACTGAGCACCCAGCACCCCGAGAATGAGCACCCAGCACCCTGAGTACTGAGCACCCAGCACCCTGAGTACTGAGCACCCTGAGGACTGAGCACCGATCACGCTGAGCACTGAGCACCCAGCACCCTGAGTACTGAGCACCCAGCACCCTGAGTACTGAGCACCGAGCACCCCGAGTACTGAGCACCCAGCACCCTGAGCACTGAGCACCTAGCAAACCGAGCACTGAGCACGCAGCACCCTGAGTACTGAGCACCCAGCACCCCGAGCCCTGAGCACACAGCACCCTGAGTACTGAGCACCCTGAGTACTGAGCACCTAGCACCCCGAGCACTGAGCACCCAGCACCCTGAGCACTGAGCACCCTGCACCCTGAGTACTGAGCATCAAGCACCCTGAGCACTGAGCTCCCAACACCCTGAGCACTGAGCACCCAGCACCCTGAGCACTGAGCACCCAGCACACTGAGTACTGAGCACCCAACGTACTGAGCATCGAGCACCCCGAGCACTGAGCACCCAGCACCCTGAGTACTGAGCACCGAGCACCCTGAGTACTGAGCACCGAGCACCCCGAGCACTGAGCACGCAGCACCCTGAGTACTGAGCACCCAGCACCCTGAGTACTGAGCACCGAGCTCCCCGAGCACTGAGCACCCTGAGTACTGAGCACCCAGCACCCCGATCACAGAGCACACAGCACCCTCAGCACTGAGCACCCAGCACCCCGAGCACTGAGCACCCAGCACCCTGAGTACTGAGCACCCAGCACCCTGAGTACTGAGCACCCAGCACCCTGAGCACTGAGCACGCAGCACCCTGAGTACTGAGCACCCAGCACCCTGAGTACTGAGCACCCAGCACCCTGAGTACTGAGCACCCAGCACCCTGAGTACTGAGCACCCAGCACCCTGAGTACTGAGCACCGAGCACCCCGAGTACTGAGCACCCAGCACCCCGAGCACTGAGCACCCAGCACCCTGAACACTGAGCACCCAGCACCCCAAGCACTGAGCACCCAGCAACCTGAGTACTGAGCACCCAGCACCCTGAGTACTGAGCACCCAGCACCCTGACTACTGAGCACAAAGCACGCTGAGTACTGAGCACCCTGAGTACTGAGCACCAAGGACGCTGAGCACTGAGCACCCAGCACGCTGAGTACTGAGCGCTGAGCACCCTGAGTACTGAGCACCGAGCACCCTGAGTACTGAGCACCCAGCACCCTGAGCACTGAGCAGCCAGCAACATGAGCACTGAGCACCCAGCACCCCGAGCACTGAGCACCCAGCACCCTGAGCACTGAGCACCGAGCACCCCGAGCACTGAGCACCCAGCACCCCGAGCACTGAGAACCCAGCACCCCGAGAATTAGCACCCAGCACCCCGAGTACTGAGCACCCAGCACCCTGAGTACTGAGCACCGAGCACCCCGAGCACTGAGCACCCAGCACCCCGAGCACTGAGAACCCAGCACCCCGAGAATTAGCACCCAGCACCCTGAGTACTGAGAACCGAGTACCCTGAATACTGAGCACCCAGCACGCTGAGCACTGAGCACCCAGCACCCCGAGTACTGAGCAAACAGCACACCGAGCACTGAGCACCCAGCACCCCGAGAATGAGCACCCAGCACCCTGAGTACTGAGCACCCAGCACCCTGAGTACTGAGCACACTGAGGACTGAGCACCGATCACCCTGAGCACTGAGCACCCAGCACCCTGAGTACTGAGCACCCAGCACCCTGACTACTGAGCACCGAGCACCCCGAGTACTGAGCACCCAGCACCCTGAGCACTGAGCACCGATCACCCTGAGCACTGAGCACCCAGCACCCTGAGTACTGAGCACCCAGCACCCTGAGTACTGAGCACCGAGCACCCCGAGCACTGAGCACGCAGCACCCTGAGTACTGAGCACCCAGCACCCCGTGACCTGAGCACCCAGCACCCTGAGTACTGAGCACCCTGAGTACTGAGCACCTAGCACCCCGAGCACTGAGCACCCAGCACCCTGAGCACTGAGCACCCTGCACCCTGAGTACTGAGCATCAAGCACCCTGAGCACTGAGCACCCAGCACCCTGAGCACTGAGCACCCAGCACCCTGAGTACTGAGCACCCAACGTACTGAGCATTGAGCACCCCGAGCACTGAGCACCCAGCACCCTGAGTACTGAGCACCCAGCACCCCGAGCACTGAGGACCCAGCACCCTGAGTACTGAGCACCGCGCACCCTGAGTACTGAGCACCCAGCACCCCGAGCACTGAGCACCCAGCACCCCGAGCACTGAGCACCCAGCACCCTGAGCACTGAGCACCCTGAGGACTGAGCACCCAGCACCCTGAGTACTGAGCACCCAGCATCCTGATTACTGAGCACCGATCACCGTGAGCACTGAGCACCCAGCAACCCGAGCACTGAGCACCCAGCACCCTGAGTACTGAGCACCCTGAGTACTGAGCACCCAGCACCCCGAGCACTGAGCACCCTGCACCCTGAGTACTGAGCACCCTGAGTACTGAGCACCCAGCACCCTGAGCACTGAGCACCCAGCACCGTGAGTACTGAGCACCCAGCACCCTGAGCACTGAGCACCCAGCACCCTGAGTACTGAGCAACCAGCACCCTGAGTACTTAGCACCCAGCACCCTGAGCACTGAGCACCCAGCACCCTGAGTACTGAGCACCAAGCACCCTGAGTACTGAGCACCCAGCACCCTGAGTACTGAGCACCCAGCACCCTGAGTACTGAGCACCGAGCACCCCGAGTACTGAGCACCCAGCACCCTGAGCACTGAGCACACAGCACCCTGAGTACTGAGCACCCAGCACACTGAGTACTGAGCACCCAGCACCCCGAGCACTGAGCACCCTGAATACTGAGCACTAAGCACCCTGAGCGCTGAGCACCCAGCACCCCAAGCACGGAGCACCCAGGACCCCGAGCACTGAGTACTGAGCACCCAGCACCCTGAGTACTGAGCACCAAGCTCCCCGAGCACTGAGCACCCTGAGTACTGAGCACCCAGCACCCCGAGCACTGAGCACCCAGCACCCTGAGTAATGAGCACCCAGCACCCCGAGTACTGAGCACCCAGCACCGTGAGTACTGAGCACCCAGCACACTGAGTACTGAGCACCCAGCACCCTGAGCACTGAGCACAAAGCACGCTGAGTACTGAGCACTGAGCACCCTGAGTACTGAGCACCAAGGACCCTGAGTACTGAGCCCCCAGCTCCCTGAGCACTGAGCACAAAGCACGCTGAGTACTGAGCGCTGAGCACCCTGAGTACTGAGCACCGAGCACCCTGAGTACTGAGCACCCAGCAGCCTGAGCACTGAGCACCCAGCACCCTGAGCACTGAGCACCCAGCACCCCGAGCACTGAGCACCCAGCACCCTGAGCACTGAGCACCCAGCACAACGAGTACTGAGCACCCAGCACCCTGAGTACTGAGCACCCAGCACAACGAGCACTGAGCACCCAGCACCCCGAGCACTGAGCACCCAGCACCCCGAGAATGAGCACCCAGCACCCTGAGTACTGATAACCGAGCACCCTGAGTACTGAGCACCCAGCACGCTGAGCACTGAGCACACAGCACCCCGAGTACTGAGCAAACAGCACACCGAGCACTGAGCACCCAGTACCCCGAGAATGAGCACCCAGCACCCTGAATACTGAGCACCCAGCACCCTGAGTACTGAGCACCCAGCACAAGGAGCACTGAGCACCCTGAGTACTGAGCACCCAGCACCCTGAGTACTGAGCACTAAGCACCCTGAGCGCTGAGCACCCAGCACCCCAAGCACGGAGCACCCAGGACCCCGAGCACTGAGTACTGAGCACCCAGCACCCTGAGTACTGAGCACCAAGTTCCCCGAGAACTGAGCACCCTGAGTACTGAGCACCCAGCACCCCGATAACAGAGCACCCAGCACCCTCAGCACTGTGCACCCAGCACCCCGAGCACTGAGCACTCAGCACCCTGAGTACTGAGCTCCCTGAGTACTGAGCACCGATCACCCTGAGCACTGAGCACCCAGCACCCTGAGCACTGAGCACCCAGCACCCTGAGTACTGAGCACCGAGCACCCCGAGCACTGAGCACCCAGCACCCTGAGGACTGAGCACCCAGCACGAAGAGTACTGAGCACCGAGCATCCTGAGCACTGAGCACCGAGCACCCCGAACACTGAGCACCCAGCACCCTGAGGACTGAGCACCCAGCACCAAGAGTACTGAGCACCGAGCACCCCGAGCACTGAGCACCAAGCACCCCAAGCACTGAGCAACCAGCACCCTGAGTACTGAGCACCCAGCACCCCGAGCACTGAGCACCCAGCACCCTGAGTAATGAGCACCCAGCACCCAGAGTACTGAGCACCCAGCACCGTGAGTACTGAGCACCCAGCACCCTGAGTACTGAGCACCCAGCACCCTGAGCACTGAGCACAAAGCACGCTGAGTACTGAGCACTGAGCACCCTGAGTACTGAGCACCAAGGACCCTGAGTACTGAGCACCCAGCACCCTGAGCACTGAGCACAAAGCACTCTGAGTACTGAGCGCTGAGCACCCTCAGTACTGAGCACCGAGCACCCTGAGTACTGAGCACCCAGCACCCTGAGCACTGAGCACCCAGCACCCTGAGCACTGAGCACCCTGCACCCCGAGCACTGAGCACCCAGCACCCTGAGCACTGAGCACCCAGCACCCCGAGTACTGAGCATCCAGCGCCCTGAGTACTGAGTACCCAGCACAACGAGCACTGAGCACCCAGCACCCCGAGCACTGAGCAACCAGCACCCCGAGAATAAGCACCCAGCACCCTGAGTACTGAGAACCGAGCACCCTGAGTACTGAGCACCCAGCACGCTGAGCACTGAGCACCCAGCACCCCGATTACTGAGCAAACAGCACACCGAGCACTGAGCACCCAGCACCCCGAGAATGAGCACCCAGCACACTGAGTACTGAGCACCCAGCACCCTGAGTACTGAGCACCCAGCACAACGAGCACTGAGCACCCTGAGTACTGAGCACCCAGCACCCTGAGTACTGAGCACTAAGCATCCAGAGCGCTGAGCACCCAGCAGCCCAAGCACGGAGCACCCAGGACACCGAGCACTGAGTAATGAGCACCCAGCACCCTGAGTACTGAGCACCGAGCTGCCTGAGCACTGAGCACCCTGAGTACTGAGCACCCAGCACCCCGATCACAGAGCAGCCAGCACCCTCAGCACTGAGCTCCCATCACCCCGAGCACTGAGCACCCAGCACCCTGAGTACTGAGCACCCTGAGGACTGAGCACCGATCACCCTGAGCACTGAGCACCCATCACCCTGAGTACTGAGCACCCAGCACCCTGAGTACTGAGCACCGAGCACCCCGAGTACTGAGCACCCAGCACCCTGAGCACTGAGCACCCAGCACCCTGAGCACTGAGCCCCCAGCACCCTGAGTACTAAGCACCCAGCACCCTGAGTACTGAGCACCCTGCACCCTGAGTACTGAGCACAAAGCACACTGAGTACTGATCACCCAGCGTACTGAGCACCGAGCACCCCGAGCACTGAGCACCCAGCACCCTGAGTACTGAGCACCCAGCATACTGAGCACCGAGCACCCAGCACCCTGAGTACTGAGCACCCAGCACCCTGAGCACTGAGCACCCAGCACCCTGAGCACTGAGCCCCCAGCACCCTGAGGACTGAGCACCCAACGTACTGAGCACCGAGCACCCTGAGCACTGAGCACCCAGCACCATGAGTACTGAGCACCCAGCACCCTGAGCAATGAGCACCCTGAGTACTGAGCACCCAGCACCTTGAGCACTGAGCACCGAGCACCCCGAGCACTGAGCACCCATCACCCGGAGTACTGAGCACCCAGCACGCTGCGTACTAAGCACCGAGCACCCTGAGTACTGAGCACCCAGCACCCTGAGCACTGAACACACAGCACCCTGAGTACTGAGCACCTCGAGCACTGAGCACCCAGCACCCTGAGTACTGAGCACCGAGCACCCCGAGCACTGAGCACCCAGCACCCCGAGCACTGAGCACCCAGCACCCCGAGCACTGAGCACCCAGCACCCTGAGTTCTGAGCACCCAGCACCCTGAGTACATAGCACCCAGCACACTGAGCACTGAGTACCCAGCACCCTGAGCACTGAGCACCCAGCACCCTGAGCACTGAGCACACAGCACCTGAGCACTGAGCACCCAGCACCCTGAGTACTGAGCACTGAGCACCCAGCACCCTGAGTACTGAGCACTGAGCACCCAGCACACTGAGCACTGAGCACCCAGCACCCTGAGCACTGAGCACCCAGCTCCCGAGTACAGAGCACCCAGCACCCTGAGTACTGAACACCCAGCACCCTGAGTACTGAGCACCCAGCACCCCGAGTACTGAGCACCCAGCACCCTGAGTACTGAGCACCCAGCACCCTGAGCACTGAGCACCCAGCACCCCGAGCACTGAGCACCCAGCACCCTGAGTACTGAGCACCCAGCACCCTGAGCACTCAGCACCCAGCACCCTGAGCACTGAGCACCCAGCACCCTGAGCACTGAGCACCC
The DNA here is from genome assembly GCF_018167655.1 of Microtus oregoni. Lineage (NCBI taxonomy): Eukaryota > Metazoa > Chordata > Mammalia > Rodentia > Cricetidae > Microtus > Microtus oregoni. Next base: position 197,160 of record NW_024543366.1, read on the forward strand.
AGCACCCTGAGTAGTGAGAAACCAACGTACTGAGCACCGAGCACCCCGAGCACTGAGCACCCAGCACCCTGAGTACTGAGCACCGATCACCCCGAGCAATGAGTACCCAGCACCCTGAGTACTGAGCTCCGAGCACCCCGAGCACTGAGCACCCAGCGCCCCGAGCACTGAGCACCCAGCACCCTGAATACTGAGCACTGAGCACCCAGCACCCCGAATACTGAGCACCCAGCACAATGAGTACTGAGCACCCACCACCCTGAATACTGAGCACCCAGCACCCTGAGTACTGAGCACCCAGCACCCTGAGCACTGAGCACCCAGCACCCCGAGCACTGAGCACCCAGCACCCTGAGTACTGAGCACCCAGCACCCTGAGCACTGAGCACCCAGCACCCTGAGCACTGAGCACCCAGCACCCTGAGCACTGAGCACCCAGCACCCTGAGTAGTGAGCACCCAACGTACTGAGCACCGAGCACCCCGAGCACTGAGCACCCAGTACCCGGAGTACTGAGCACCCAGCACCATGAGTACTAAGCAACGAGCACCCTGAGTACTGAGCACCCAGCACCCTGAGCACTGAACACACAGCACTCTGAGTACTGAGCACCTCGCGCACTGAGCACCCAGCACCCTGAGTACTGGGCACCGAGCACCCCGAGCACTGAGCACCAAGCACCGCGAGCCCTGAGCACCCAGCACCCCGAGCACTGAGCACCCAGCCCCCTGAGTACTGAGCACCCAGCACCCTGAGTACTGAGCACCCAGCACCCTTAGCACTGAGTACCCAGCACCCTGAGCACTGAGCACCCAGCACCCTGAGCACTGAGCACACAGCACCCTGAGCACTGAGCACCCAGCACCCTGAGTACTGAGCACTGAGCACCCAGAACCCCGAGCACTGTGCACCGAGCACCCTGAGTACTGAGCACTGAGCACCCAGCACCCCGAGCACTGAGCACCCAGCACCCTGAGCACTGAGCACCCAGCACCCGAGTACTGAGTACCCAGCACCCTGAGTACTGAGCACCCAACACCCTGAGTACTGAGCACCGAGCACTCTGAGAACTGAGCACCCAGCACCCCGAGTACTGAGCACCCAGCACGGTGAGCACTGAGCACCCAGCACCCCGAGCACTGAGCACCCAGCACCCTGAGTACTGAGCACCCAGCACCCTGAGCACTGAGCACCCAGCACCCTGAGCACTGAGCACCCAGCACCCTGAGCACTGAGCACCCAGCACCCTGAGTAGTGAGCACCCAACGTACTGAGCACCGAGCACCACGAGCACTGAGCACCCAGCACCCTGAGTACTGAGCACCGATTACCCCGAGCACTGAGCACCCAGCACCCTGGGTACTGAGCTCCGAGCACCCCGAGCACTGAGCACACAGCGCCCCGAGCACTGAGCACCGAGCACCCTGAGCACTGAGCACCCAGCAGCCTGAGTACTGAGCACCCAGCACCCCGAGCACTGAGCACCCAGCACCCTGATCACTGAGCACCCAGCACACTGAGCACTGATCACCCAGCACACTGCGCACTGAGCACCCAGCACCCTGAGTACTGAGCACCCAGCACCCTGAGTACTGAGCACTCAGCACCCTGAGTACTGAGCACCGAGCACCCCGAGCACTGAGCACCCAGCACCCTGAGCACTGAGCACCCTGAGGACTGAGCACCCAGCACCCTGAGCACTGAGCACCCAGAACCCCGAGCACTGAGCACCCAGCTCCCTGAGTACTGAGCACCCAGCACCCCGAGCACTGAGCACCCAGCACCCTGAGTACTGAGCACCCTGAGTACTGAGCACCGATCACCCTGAGCACTGAGCTCCCAGAACCCTGAGTACTGAGCACCCAGCACCCTGAGCACTGACCACCCAGCACCCTGAGTACTGAGCACCCAGCACCCTGAGCACTGAGCACCCAGCACCCTGAGTACTGAGCACCCAGCACCCTTAGCACTGAGCACCCAGCACGCTGAGTACTGAGCACACAGCACCCCGAGCACTGAGCACCCAGCACCCCGAGAATGAGCACCCAGCACCCCGAGTACTGAGCACCGAGCACCCTGAGCACTGAGTACCCAGCACGCTGAGCATTGAGCACCCAGCACCCTGAGTACTGAGCACCCAGCACCCTGAGTACTGAGCCCCCAGCACCCTGAGCACTGAGCACCCAGCACCCCGAGTACTGAGCACCCAGCACCCTGAGCACTGAGCCCCCAGCACCTTGAGTACTGAGCACCCAGCACCCTGAGTACTGAACACCCAGCACACTGAGCACTGAGCACTGAGCACCCTGAGCCCTGAGTACTGAGCACCGAGCACCCCGAGAACTCAGCACCCAGCACCCGGCGTACTGAGCACCCAGCACCCTGAGTACTGAGCACCCAGCACCCCGAGCACTGAGCACCCAGCACCCTGAGCACTGAGCACCCAGCACCCTGAGTACTGAGCACTGAGCACCCAGCACCCCGAGCACTGAGCACCCAGCACCCTGAGTACTAAGCACCCAGCACCCTGAGCACTGAACACACAGCACCCTGAGCACTGAACACAGAGCACCCTGAGTACTGAGCACATCGAGCACTGAGCACCCAGCACCCAGCGTACTGAGCACCGAGCACCCCGAGCACTGAGCACCCAGCACCCTGAGTACTGAGCACCCAGCACCCCGAGCACTGAGCACGCAGCACCCTGAGTACTGAGCACCCAGCGTACTGAGCACCGAGCACCAAGCACCCTGAGTACTGAGCACCCAGCAATCTGAGAACTGAGCACCCAGCACCCTGAGCACTGAGCACCCAGCACCCCGAGCACTGAGCACCCAGCACCCCGAGCACTGAGCCTGAGCACCCTGAGTACTGAGCACTGAGCACCCTGAGTACTGAGCACAGAGCACCCTGAGTACTGAGCACCCAGCACCCCGAGCACTGAGCACCGAGCACCCTGAGTAGTGAGCACCCAGCACCCTGAGCACTGAGCACATAGCACAACGAGTACTGAGCACCCAGCACCCGGATTACTGAGCACCAAGCACCCTGAGCACTGAGCACCCAGCACCCCGAGCCCTGAGCACCCAGCACCCTGAGTACTACGCACCCAGCACCCTGAGTACTGAGCACCCTGCACCCTGAGTACTGAGCACCCAGCACACTGAGTACTGATCACCCAGCGTACTGAGCACCGAGCACCCCGAGCACTGAGCACCCAGCACCCTGAGTACTGAGCACCCTGCACCCTGAGTACTGAGCACCCAGCACACTGAGTACTGAGCACCCAGCGTACTGAGCACCCAGCACCTTGAGCACTGAGCACCGAGCACCCCGAGCACTGAGCACCCAGCACCCGGAGTACTGAGCACCCAGCACCCTGCGTACTAAGCACCGAGCACCCTGAGTACTGAGCACCCAGCACTCTGAGCACTGAACACACAGCACCCTGAGTACTGAGCACCTCGAGCACTGAACACCCAGCACCCTGAGTACTGAGCACCGAGCACCCCGAGCACTGAGCACCCAGCACCCCGAGCACTGAGCACCCAGCACCCCGAGCACTGAGCACCCAGCACCCTGAGTTCTGAGCACCCAGCACCCTGAGTACTGAGCACCCTGCACCCTGAGCACTGAGTACCCAGCACACTGAGCACTGAGCACCCAGCACCCTGAGCACTGAGCACACAGCACCCTGAGCACTGAGCACCCAGCACCCTGAGTACTGAGCACTGAGCACCCAGCACCCTGAGTACTGAGAACCCAGCACCCCGAGTACTGAGCACCCAGCACCCTGAGTACTGAGCACCCAGCACCCTGAGCACTGAGCACCCAGCACCCCGAGCACTGAGCAACCAGCACCCTGAGTACTGAGCACCCAGCACCCTGAGCACTGAGCACCCAGCACCCTGAGCACTGAGCACCCAGCACCCTGAGCACTGAGCACCCAGCACCCTGAGTAGTGAGCAACCAACGTACTGAGCACCGAGCACCCCGAGCACTGAGCACCCAGCACCCTGAGTACTGAGCACCGATCACCCCGAGCACTGAGCACCCAGCACCCTGAGTACTGAGCTCCGAGCACCCCGAGCACTGAGCACCCAGCGCCCTGAGCACTGAGCACCCAGCACCCTGAGCACTGAGCACCCAGCACCCTGAGTACTGAGCACCCAGCACCCTGAGTACTGAACACCCAGCACCCTGAGCACTGAGCACTGAGCACCCTGAGCACTGAGTACTGAGCAACCTGAGCACTGAGCACCCAGCACCCCGAGTACTGAGCACGCAGCACCCCGAGCACTGAGCACCCAGCGCCCTGAACACTGAGCACCCAGCACCCTGAGCACTGAGCACTGAGCACCCTGAGCACTGAGCACCCAGCACACCGAGTACTGAGCACTGAGCACCCTGAGTACTGAGCACCCAGCACCCTGAGCACTGAGTACCCAGCACCCTGAGTACTCAGCACTGAGAACCCTGAGTACTGAGCACCGAGCACCCTGAGTACTGAGCACCCAGCAAGCTGATCACTGAGCACCCAGCACCCTGAGCACTGAGCACTGAGCACACAGCACCCTGAGCACTCAGCACCCAGCACCCCGAGCACTGAACACTCAGCACCCCGAGCACAGAGCACCCAGCACCCTGAGCACTGAGCACCCTGTGGACTGAACACCCAGCACCCTGAGCACTGAGCACCCAGCACCCTGAGTACTGAGCACCGATCACCATGAGCACTGAGCACCCAGCACCCCGAGCACTGAGCACCCAGCACCCTGAGTACTGAGCTCCCAGCACCCCGAGCACTAAGCACCCAGTACCCTGAGTACTGAGCACCCTGAGTATTGAGCACCGATCACCCTGAGCACTGAGCTCCCAGCACCCTGAGTACTGAGCACCCAGCACCCTGAGCACTGAGCACCCAGCACCCTGAGTACTGATCACCCAGCACCCTGAGCACTGAGCACACAGCACCCTGAGTACTGAGCACCCAGCACCCTGAGCACTTAGCACCCAGCACCCTGAGTACTGAGCACCCAGCACCCTGAGCACTGAGCACCCAGCACCCCGAGAATGAGCACCCAGCACCCCGAGTACTGAGCACCGAGCACCCTGAGCACTGAGTACCCAGCACCCTGAGCACTGAACACCCAGCAGCCTGAGTACTGAGCACCCAGCACCCTGAGTACTGAGCACCCAGCACCCTGAGCACTGAGCACCGATCACCCCGAGTACTGAGCACCCAGCCCCCTGAGTACTGAGCAGCCAGCACCCCGAGTACTGAGCACCGAGCACCCTGAGCACTGAGTACCCAGCACCCTGAGCACTGAACACCCAGCACCCTGAACACTGAACATACAGCACCCTGAGTACTGAGCACCTCGAGCACTGAGCACCCAGCACCCTGAGTACTGAGCACTGAGCACCCCGAGCACTGAGCACCCAGCACCCCGAGCACTGAGCACCCAGCACCCTGAGCACTGAGCACCCAGCACCCTTAGTACTGAGCACCCAGTACCCTGAGCACTGAGCACCCAGCACCCTGAGCACTGAGTACTGAGCACCGATCACATCGAGCACTGAGCACCCAGCACCCAGAGTACTGAGCACCCAGCACCCTGAGTACTAAGCACCGAGCACCCTGAGTACTGAGCACCCAGCACCCTGAACACTGAACATACAGCACCCTGAGTACTGAGCACCTCGAGCACTGAGCACCCAGCACCCTGAGTACTGAGCACCGAGCACCCCGAGCACTGAGCACCCAGCACCCCGAGCACTGAGCACCCAGCACCCCGAGCACTGAGCACCCACCACCCTGAGCACTGAGCACCCAGCACCCTGAGCACTGAGCACCCAGCACCCTGAGCACTGAGCACCCAGCACCCTGAGCACTGAGCACCCAGCACCCTGAGTACTGAGCACTGAGCACCTAGCACCCCGAGTATTGAGCACCCAGCACCCTGAGTACTGAGCACTGAGAACCCAGCACCCCGAGCACTGAGCACCCAGCACCCTGAGCACTGAGCAGCCAGCACCCGAGTACTAAGCAACCAGCACCCTGAGTACTGAGGACCCAACACCCTGAGTACTGAGCACTGAGCACCCAGCACCCAGCACCCCGAGCACTGAGCACCCAGCACCCTGAGCACTGAGCACCCAGCACCCTGAGTACTGAGCACCCAGCACCCTGAGCACTGAGCACCCAGCACCCTGAGCACTGAGCACCCAGCACCCTGAGCACTGAGCACACAGCACCCTGAGTACTGAGCACCCAGGACCCTGAGTACTGAGCACTGAGCACCCAGCACCCCGAGCACTGAGCACCCAGCACCCTGAGTACTGAGCACTGAGCACCCAGCACCCTGAGTACTGAGCACTGAGCACCCAGCACCCCGAGCACTGAGCACCCAGCACCCTGAGCACTGAGCACCCAGCACCCGAGTACTGAGCACCCAGCACAATGAGTACTGAGCACCCAGCACCCTGAATACTGAGCACCCAGCACCCCGAGTACTGAGCACCCAGCACCCTGAGTACTGAGCACCCAGCACCCTGAGCACTGAGCACCCAGCACCCCGAGCACTGAGCACCCAGCACCCTGAGTACTGAGCACCCAGCACCCTGAGCACTGAGCACCCAGCACCCTGAGCACTGAGCACCCAGCACCCTGAGCACTGAGCACCCAGCACCCTGAATAGTGAGCACCCAACGTACTGAGCACCGAGCACCCTGAGCACTGAGCACCCAGCACCCTGAGCACTGAGCACCCAGCACCCTGAGCACTGAGCACCCAGCACCCAAGTACTGAGCACCCAGCACCATGAGTACTGAGCACCCAGCACCCTGAGTACTGAGCACCGAGCACCCTGAGCACTGTGCACACAGCACCCTGAGCACTGAGCACCCAGGACCCTGAGCACTGAGGACCCAGCAGCCTGAGTAGTGAGCACCCAACGTACTGAGCACCGAGCACCCTGAGCACTGAGCACCCAGCACCCCGAGTACTGAGCACCCAGCACCCCGAGCACTGAGCACCCAGCGCCCTGAACACTGAGCACCCAGCACCCTGAGCACTGAGCACTGAGCACCCTGAGCACTGAGCACCCAGCACACCGAGTACTGAGCACTGAGCACCCTGAGTACTGAGCACCAAGCACCCTAAGTACTGAGCACTGAGCACCCTGAGTACTGAGCACCCAGCACCCTGAGCACTGAGTACCCAGCACCCTGAGTACTGAGCACTGAGAACCCTGAGTACTGAGCACCGAGCACCCTGAGTACTGAGCACCCAGCACGCTGATCACTGAGCACCCAGCACCCTGAGCACTGAGCACTGAGCACACAGCACCCAGAGCACTGAGCACCCAGCACCCCGAGCACTGAACACCCAGCACCCCGAGCACTGAGCACCCAGCACCCTGAGCACTGAGCACCCTGTGGACTGAACACCCAGCACCCTGAGCACTGAGCACCCAGCACCCTGAGTACTGAGCACCGATCACCCTGAGCACTGAGCACCCAGCACCCCGAGCACTGAGCACCCAGCACCCTGAGTACTGAGCTCCCAGCACCCCGAGCACTAAGCACCCAGTACCCTGAGTACTGAGCACCCTGAGTATTGAGCACCGATCACCCTGAGCACTGAGCTCCCAGCACCCTGAGTACTGAGCACCCAGCACCCTGAGCACTGAGCACCCAGCACCCTGAGTACTGATCACCCAGCACCCTGAGCACTGAGCACACAGCACCCTGAGTACTGAGCACCCAGCACCCTGAGCACTGAGCACCCAGCACCCTGAGTACTGAGCACCCAGCACCCTGAGCACTGAGCACCCAGCACCCCGAGAATGAGCACCCAGCACCCCGAGTACTGAGCACCGAGCACCCTGAGCACTGAGTACCCAGCACCCTGAGCACTGAACACCCAGCAGCCTGAGTACTGAGCACCCAGCACCCTGAGTACTGAGCACCCAGCACCCTGAGCACTGAGCACCGATCACCCCGAGTACTGAGCACCCAGCCCCCTGAGTACTGAGCAGCCAGCACCCCGAGTACTGAGCACCGAGCACCCTGAGCACTGAGTACCCAGCACCCTGAGCACTGAACACCCAGCACCCTGAACACTGAACATACAGCACCCTGAGTACTGAGCACCTCGAGCACTGAGCACCCAGCACCCTGAGTACTGAGCACCGAGCACCCCGAGCACTGATCACCCAGCACCCCGAGCACTGAGCACCCAGCACCCTGACCACTGAGCACCCAGCACCCTTAGTACTGAGCACCCAGTACCCTGAGCACTGAGCACCCAGCACCCAGAGTACTGAGCACCCAGCACCCTGAGTACTAAGCACCGAGCACCCTGAGTACTGAGCACCCAGCACCCTGAACACTGAACATACAGCACCCTGAGTACTGAGCACCTCGAGCACTGAGCACCCAGCACCCTGAGTACTGAGCACCGAGCACCCCGAGCACTGAGCACCCAGCACCCCGAGCACTGAGCACCCAGCACCCCGAGCACTGAGCACCCACCACCCTGAGCACTGAGCACCCAGCACCCTGAGCACTGAGCACCCAGCACCCTGAGCACTGAGCACCCAGCACCCTGAGTACTGAGCACTGAGCACCTAGCACCCCGAGTATTGAGCACCCAGCACCCTGAGTACTGAGCACTGAGCACCCAGCACCCCGAGCACTGAGCACCCAGCACCCTGAGCACTGAGCAGCCAGCACCCGAGTACTAAGCAACCAGCACCCTGAGTACTGAGGACCCAACACCCTGAGTACTGAGCACTGAGCACCCAGCACCCAGCACCCCGAGCACTGAGCACCAAGCACCCTGAGCACTGAGCACCCAGCACCCTGAGTACTGAGCACCCAGCACCCTGAGCACTGAGCACCCAGCACCCTGAGCACTGAGCACCCAGCACCCTGAGCACTGAGCACACAGCACCCTGAGTACTGAGCACCCAGGACCCTGAGTACTGAGCACTGAGCACCCAGCACCCCGAGCACTGAGCACCCAGCACCCTGAGTACTGAGCACTGAGCACCCAGCACCCTGAGTACTGAGCACTGAGCACCCAGCACCCCGAGCACTGAGCACCCAGCACCCTGAGCACTGAGCACACAGCACCCGAGTACTGAGCACCCAGCACAATGAGTACTGAGCACCCAGCACCCTGAATACTGAGCACCCAGCACCCCGAGTACTGAGCACCCAGCACCCTGAGTACTGAGCACCCAGCACCCTGAGCACTGAGCACCCAGCACCCCGAGCACTGAGCACCCAGCACCCTGAGTACTGAGCACCCAGCACCCTGAGCACTGAGCACCCAGCACCCTGAGCACTGAGCACCCAGCACCCTGAGCACTGAGCACCCAGCACCCTGAATAGTGAGCACCCAACGTACTGAGCACCGAGCACCCTGAGCACTGAGCACCCAGCACCCTGAGCACTGAGTACCCAGCACCCTGAGCACTGAGCACCCAGCACCCAAGTACTGAGCACCCAGCACCCTGAGTACTGAGCACCCAGCACCCTGAGTACTGAGCACCGAGCACCCTGAGCACTGAGCACACAGCACCCTGAGCACTGAGCACCCAGGACCCTGAGCACTGAGGACCCAGCAGCCTGAGTAGTGAGCACCCAACGTACTGAGCACCGAGCACCCTGAGCACTGAGCACCCAGCACCCCGAGTACTGAGCACCCAGCACCCCGAGCACTGAGCACCCAGCGCCCTGAACACTGAGCACCCAGCACCCTGAGCACTGAGCACCCTGAGCACTGAGCACCCAGCACACCGAGTACTGAGCACTGAGCACCCTGAGTACTGAGCACCAAGCACCCTAAGTACTGAGCACTGAGCACCCTGAGTACTGAGCACCCAGCACCCTGAGCACTGAGTACCCAGCACCCTGAGTACTGAGCACTGAGAACCCTGAGTACTGAGCACCGAGCACCCTGAGTACTGAGCACCAAGCACCCCGAGTACTGAGCACCGAGCACCCTGAGCACTGAGTACCCAGCACCCTGAGCACTGAACACCCAGCAGCCTGAGTACTGAGCACCCAGCACCCTGAGTACTGAGCACCCAGCACCCTGAGCACTGAGCACCGATCACCCCGAGTACTGAGCACCCAGCCCCCTGAGTACTGAGCAGCCAGCACCCCGAGTACTGAGCACCGAGCACCCTGAGCACTGAGTACCCAGCACCCTGAGCACTGAACACCCAGCACCCTGAACACTGAACATACAGCACCCTGAGTACTGAGCACCTCGAGCACTGAGCACCCAGCACCCTGAGTACTGAGCACCGAGCACCCCGAGCACTGAGCACCCAGCACCCCGAGCACTGAGCACCCAGCACCCTGAGCACTGAGCACCCAGCACCCTTAGTACTGAGCACCCAGTACCCTGAGCACTGAGCACCCAGCACCCTGAGCACTGAGTACTGAGCACCGATCACATCGAGCACTGAGCACCCAGCACCCAGAGTACTGAGCACCCAGCACCCTGAGTACTAAGCACCGAGCACCCTGAGTACTGAGCACCCAGCACCCTGAACACTGAACATACAGCACCCTGAGTACTGAGCACCTCGAGCACTGAGCACCCAGCACCCTGAGTACTGAGCACCGAGCACCCCGAGCACTGAGCACCCAGCACCCCGAGCACTGAGCACCCAGCACCCCGAGCACTGAGCACCCACCACCCTGAGCACTGAGCACCCAGCACCCTGAGCACTGAGCACCCAGCACCCTGAGCACTGAGCACCCAGCACCCTGAGCACTGAGCACCCAGCACCCTGAGTACTGAGCACTGAGCACCTAGCACCCCAAGTATTGAGCACCCAGCACCCTGAGTACTGAGCACTGAGCACCCAGCACCCCGAGCACTGAGCACCCAGCACCCTGAGCACTGAGCAGCCAGCACCCGAGTACTAAGCAACCAGCACCCTGAGTACTGAGGACCCAACACCCTGAGTACTGAGCACTGAGCACCCAGCACCCAGCACCCCGAGCACTGAGCACCCAGCACCCTGAGCACTGAGCACCCAGCACCCTGAGTACTGAGCACCCAGCACCCTGAGCACTGAGCACCCAGCACCCTGAGCACTGAGCACCCAGCACCCTGAGCACTGAGCACACAGCACCCTGAGCACTGAGCACACAGCACCCTGAGTACTGAGCACCCAGGACCCTGAGTACTGAGCACCCAGCACCCCGAGCACTGAGCACCCAGCACCCTGAGTACTGAGCACCGAGCACCAAGAGTACTGAGCACCGAGCATCCTGAGCACTGAGCACCGAGCACCCCGAGCACTGAGCACCTAGCACCCTGAGTACTGAGCACCCAGAACCAAGAGTACTGAGCTCCGAGCACCCCGAGCACTGAGCACCCAGCACCCTGATTAATGAGCACCCAGCACCCCGAGTACTGAGCACCGAGCACCGTGAGTACTGAGCACCCAGCACCCTGAGTACTGAGCACCCAGCACCCTGAGCACTGAGCACAAAGCACGCTGAGTACTGAGCACTGAGCACCCTGAGTACTGAGCACCAAGGACCCTGAGCACTGAGCACCCAGCACGCTGAGTACTGAGCGCTGAGCGCCCTGAGTACTGAGCACCGAGCACCCTGAGTACTGAGCACCCAGCACCCTGAGCACTGAGCAGCCAGCACCCTGAGCACTGAGCACCCAGCTCCCCGAGCACTGAGCACCCAGCACCCTCAGCACTGAGCACCCAGCACCCCGAGTACTGAGCACCCAGCACCCTGAGTACTGAGCACCGAGCACCCCGAGCACTGAGCACCCAGCACCCCGAGCACTGAGAACACAGCACCCCGAGAATTAGCACCCAGCACCCTGAGTACTGAGAACCGAGTACCCTCAGTACTGAGCACCCAGCACGCTGAGCACTGAGCACCCAGCACCCCGAGTACTGAGCAAACAGCACACTGAGCACTGAGCACCCAGCACCCCGAGAATGAGCACCCAGCACCCTGAGTACTGAGCTCCCAGCACCCTGAGTACTGAGCACCCTGAGGACTGAGCACCGATCACGCTGAGCACTGTGCACCCAGCACCCTGAGGACTGAGCACCCAGCACCCTGAGTACTGAGCACCGAGCACCCCGAGTACTGAGCACCCAGCACCCTGAGCACTGAGCACCTAGCAACCCGAGCACTGAGCACGCAGCACCCTGAGTACTGAGCACCCAGCACCCCGAGCCCTGAGCACACAGCACCCTGAGTACTGAGCACCCTGAGTACTGAGCACCTAGCACCCCGAGCACTGAGCACCCAGCACCCTGAGCACTGAGCACCCTGCACAATGAGTACTGAGCATCAAGCACCCTGAGCACTGAGCACCCAGCACCCTGAGCACTGAGCACCCAGCACCCTGAGGACTGAGCACCCAGCACCCTGAGTACTGAGCACCCAACGTACTGAGCATCGAGCACCCTGAGCACTGAGCACCCAGCACCCTGAGTACTGAGCATCGAGCACCCCGAGCACTAAGCACCCAGCACCCTGAACACTGAGCACCCAGCACCCCAAGCACTGAGCACCCAGCATCCTGAGTACTGAGCACCCAGCACCCTGAGTACTGAGCACCCAGCACCCTGAGTACTGAGCACCCAGCACCCCGAGCACTGAGCACCCAGCACCCTGAGTACTGAGCACCGAGCACCAAGAGTACTGAGCACCGAGCATCCTGAGCACTGAGCACCGAGCACCCCGAGCACTGAGCACCTAGCACCCTGAGTACTGAGCACCCAGAACCAAGAGTACTGAGCACCGAGCACCCCGAGCACTGAGCACCCAACACCCTGAGTAATGAGCACCCAGCACCCCGAGTACTGAGCACCGAGCACCGTGAGTACTGAGCACCCAGCACCCTGAGTACTGAGCACCCAGCACCCTGAGCACTGAGCACAAAGCACGCTGAGTACTGAGCACTGAGCACCCTGAGTAATGAGCACCAAGGACCCTGAGCACTGAGCACCCAGCACGCTGAGTACTGAGCGCTGAGCACCCTGAGTACTGAGCACCGAGCACCCTGAGTACTGAGCACCCAGCACCCTGAGCACTGAGCAGCCAGCACCCTGAGCACTGAGCACCCAGCTCCCCGAGCACTGAGCACCCAGCACCCTGAGCACTGAGCACCCAGCACCCCGAGTACTGAGCAACCAGCACCCTGAGTACTGAGCACCGAGCACCCCGAGCACTGAGCACCCAGCACCCCGAGCACTGAGAACCCAGCACCCCGAGAATTAGCACCCAGCACCCTGAGTACTGAGAACCGAGTACCCTCAGTACTGAGCACCCAGCACGCTGAGCACTGAGCACCCAGCACCCCGAGTACTGAGCAAACAGCACACCGAGCACTGAGCACCCAGCACCCCGAGAATGAGCACCCAGCACCCTGAGTACTGAGCACCCAGCACCCTGAGTACTGAGCACCATGAGGACTGAGCACCGATCACCCTGAGCACTGAGCACCCAGCACCCTGAGTACTGAGCACCCAGCACCCTGAGTACTGAGCACCGAGCACCCCGAGTACTGAGCACCCAGCACCCTGAGCACTGAGCACCTAGCAACCCGAGCACTGAGCACGCAGCACCCTGAGTACTGAGCACCCAGCACTCCGAGCCCTGAGCACACAGCACCCTGAGTACTGAGCACCCTGAGTACTGAGCACCTAGCACCCCGAGCACTGAGCACCCAGCACCCTGAGCACTGAGCACCCAGCACCCTGAGCACTGAGCACCCAGGACCCTGAGCACTGAGCACCCAGCACCCTGAGTACTGAGCACCCAACCTACTGAGCATCGAGCACCCCGAGCACTGAGCACCCAGCATTCTGAGTACTGAGCACCGAGCACCCCGAGTACTGAGCACCCAGCACCCTGAGCACTGAGCACCCAGCACCCTGAGTACTGAGCACCGAGAACCCTGAGTACTGAGCACCCAGCACCCCGCGCACTGAGCACCCTGAGTACTGAGCACTAAGCACCCTGAGCGCTGATCACCCAGCACCCCAAGCACGGAGCACCCAGGACACCCAGCACTTAGTACTGAGCACCCAGCACCCTGAGTACTGAGCACCGAGCTCCCCGAGCACTGAGCACCCTGAGTACTGAGCACCCAGCACCCCGATCACAGAGCACACAGCACCCTCAGCACTGAGCACCTAGCACCCCGAGCACTGAGCACCCAGCACCCTGAGTACTGAGCACACTGAGGACTGAGCACCGATCACCCTGAGCACTGAGCACCCAGCACCCTGAGTACTGAGCACCCAGCACCCTGAGTACTGAGCACCCAGCACCCTGAGCACTGAGCACGCAGCACCCTGAGTACTGAGCACCCAGCACCCTGAGTACTGAGCACCCAGCACCCTGAGTACTGAGAACCCAGCACCCTGAGTACTGAGCACCCAGCACCCTGAGTACTGAGCACTGAGCACCCCGAGTACTGAGCACCCAGCACCCCGAGCACTAAGCACCCAGCACCCTGAACACTGAGCACCCAGCACCCCAAGCACTGAGCACCCAGCAACCTGAGTACTGAGCACCCAGCACCCTGAGTACTGAGCACCCAGCACCCTGAGTACTGAGCACCCAGCACCCCGAGCACTGAGCACCCAGCACCCTGAGTACTGAGCACCGAGCACCAAGAGTACTGAGCACCGAGCATCCTGAGCACTGAGCACCGAGCACCCCGAGCACTGAGCACCTAGCACCCTGAGTACTGAGCACCCAGAACCAAGAGTACTGAGCACCGAGCACCCCGAGCACTGAGCACCCAGCACCCTGAGTAATGAGCACCCAGCACCCCGAGTACTGAGCACCGAGCACCGTGAGTACTGAGCACCCAGCACCCTGAGTACTGAGCACCCAGCACCCTGAGCACTGAGCACAAAGCACGCTGAGTACTGAGCACTGAGCACCCTGAGTACTGAGCACCAAGGACCCTGAGCACTGAGCACCCAGCACGCTGAGTACTGAGCGCTGAGCACCCTGAGTACTGAGCACCGAGCACCCTGAGTACTGAGCACCCAGCACCCTGAGCACTGAGCAGCCAGCACCCTGAGCACTGAGCACCCAGCTCCCCGAGCACTGAGCACCCAGCACCCTGAGCACTGAGCACCCAGCACCCCGAGTACTGAGCACCCAGCACCCTGAGTACTGAGCACCGAGCACCCCGAGCACTGAGCACCCAGCACCCCGAGCACTGAGAACCCAGCACCCCGAGAATTAGCACCCAGCACCCTGAGTACTGAGAACCGAGTACCCTCAGTACTGAGCACCCAGCACGCTGAGCACTGAGCACCCAGCACCCCGAGTACTGAGCAAACAGCACACCGAGCACTGAGCACCCAGCACCCCGAGAATGAGCACCCAGCACCCTGAGTACTGAGCACCCAGCACCCTGAGTACTGAGCACCCAACGTACTGAGCATCGAGCACCCCGAGCACTGAGCACCCAGCACCCTGAGTACTGAGCATCGAGCACCCCGAGCACTAAGCACCCAGCACCCTGAACACTGAGCACCCAGCACCCCAAGCACTGAGCACCCAGCAACATGAGTACTGAGCACCCAGCACCCTGAGTACTGAGCACCCAGCACCCTGAGTACTGAGCACCCAGCACCCCGAACACTGAGCACCCAGCACCCTGAGTACTGAGCACCGAGCACCAAGAGTACTGAGCACCGAGCATCCTGAGCACTGAGCACCGAGCACCCCGAGCACTGAGCACCTAGCACCCTGAGTACTGAGCACCCAGAACCAAGAGTACTGAGCACCGAGCACCCCGAGCACTGAGCACCCAGCACCCTGAGTAATGAGCACCCAGCACCCCGAGTACTGAGCACCGAGCACCGTGAGTACTGAGCACCCAGCACCCTGAGTACTGAGCACCCAGCACCCTGAGCACTGAGCACAAAGCACGCTGAGTACTGAGCACTGAGCACCCTGAGTACTGAGCACCAAGGACCCTGAGCACTGAGCACCCAGCACGCTGAGTACTGAGCGCTGAGCACCCTGAGTACTGAGCACCGAGCACCCTGAGTACTGAGCACCCAGCACCCTGAGCACTGAGCAGCCAGCACCCTGAGCACTGAGCACCCAGCTCCCCGGGCACTGAGCACCCAGCACCCTGAGCACTGAGCACCAAGCACCCCGAGTACTGAGCACCCAGCACCCTGAGTACTGAGCACCGAGCACCCCGAGCACTGAGCACCCAGCACCCCGAGCACTGAGAACCCAGCACCCCGAGAATTAGCACCCAGCACCCTGAGTACTGAGAACCGAGTACCCTCAGTACTGAGCACCCAGCACGCTGAGCACTGAGCACCCAGCACCCCGAGTACTGAGCAAACAGCACACCGAGCACTGAGCACCCAGCACCCCGAGAATGAGCACCCAGCACCCTGAGTACTGAGCACCCAGCACCCTGAGTACTGAGCACCATGAGGACTGAGCACCGATCACCCTGAGCACTGAGCACCCAGCACCCTGAGTACTGAGCACCCAGCACCCTGAGTACTGAGCACCGAGCACCCCGAGTACTGAGCACCCAGCACCCTGAGCACTGAGCACCTAGCAACCCGAGCACTGAGCACGCAGCACCCTGAGTACTGAGCACCCAGCACTCCGAGCCCTGAGCACACAGCACCCTGAGTACTGAGCACCCTGAGTACTGAGCACCTAGCACCCCGAGCACTGAGCACCCAGCACCCTGAGCACTGAGCACCCAGCACCCTGAGCACTGAGCACCCAGGACCCTGAGCACTGAGCACCCAGCACCCTGAGTACTGAGCACCCAACCTAGTGAGCATCGAGCACCCCGAGCACTGAGCACCCAGCATTCTGAGTACTGAGCACCGAGCACCCCGAGTACTGAGCACCCAGCACCCTGAGCACTGAGCACCCAGCACCCTGAGTACTGAGCACCGAGAACCCTGAGTACTGAGCACCCAGCACCCCGCGCACTGAGCACCCTGAGTACTGAGCACTAAGCACCCTGAGCGCTGATCACCCAGCACCCCAAGCACGGAGCACCCAGGACACCCAGCACTTAGTACTGAGCACCCAGCACCCTGAGTACTGAGCACCGAGCTCCCCGAGCACTGAGCACCCTGAGTACTGAGCACCCAGCACCCCGATCACAGAGCACACAGCACCCTCAGCACTGAGCACCTAGCACCCCGAGCACTGAGCACCCAGCACCCTGAGTACTGAGCACACTGAGGACTGAGCACCGATCACCCTGAGCACTGAGCACTCAGCACCCTGAGTACTGAGCACCCAGCACCCTGAGTACTGAGCACCCAGCACCCTGAGCACTGAGCACGCAGCACCCTCAGTACTGAGCACCCAGCACCCTGAGTACTGAGCACTGAGCACCCCGAGTACTGAGCACCCAGCACCCCGAGCACTAAGCACCCAGCACCCTGAACACTGAGCACCCAGCACCCCAAGCACTGAGCACCCAGCAACCTGAGTACTGAGCACCCAGCACCCTGAGTACTGAGCACCCAGCACCCTAAGTACTGAGCACCCAGCACCCCGAGCACTGAGCACCCAGCACCCTGAGTACTGAGCACCGAGCACCAAGAGTACTGAGCACCGAGCATCCTGAGCACTGAGCACCGAGCACCCCGAGCACTGAGCACCTAGCACCCTGAGTACTGAGCACCCAGAACCAAGAGTACTGAGCACCGAGCACCCCGAGCACTGAGCACCCAGCACCCTGAGTAATGAGCACACAGCACCCCGAGTACTGAGCACCGAGCACCGTGAGTACTGAGCACCCAGCACCCTGAGTACTGAGCACCCAGCACCCTGAGCACTGAGCACAAAGCACGCTGAGTACTGAGCACTGAGCACCCTGAGTACTGAGCACCAAGGACCCTGAGCACTGAGCACCCAGCACGCTGAGTACTGAGCGCTGAGCACCCTGAGTACTGAGCACCGAGCACCCTGAGTACTGAGCACCCAGCACCCTGAGCACTGAGCAGCCAGCACCCTGAGCACTGAGCACCCAGCTCCCCGAGCACTGAGCACCCAGCACCCTGAGCACTGAGCACCCAGCACCCTGAGTACTGAGAACCGAATACCCTCAGTACTGAGCACCCAGCACGCTGAGCACTGAGCACCCAGCACCCCGAGTACTGAGCAAACAGCACACCGAGCACTGAGCACCCAGCACCCCGAGAATGAGCACCCAGCACCCTGAGTACTGAGCACCCAGCACCCTGAGCACTGAGCAGCCAGCACCCTGAGCACTGAGCACCCAGCACCCCGAGAATTAGCACCCAGCACCCTGAGTACTGAGAACCGAGTACCCTCAGTACTGAGCACCCAGCACGCTGAGCACTGAGCACCCAGCACCCCGAGTACTGAGCAAACAGCACACCGAGCACTGAGCACCCAGCACCCCGAGAATGAGCACCCAGCACCCTGAGTACTGAGCACCCAGCACCCTGAGTACTGAGCACCCAACGTACTGAGCATCGAGCACCCCGAGCACTGAGCACCCAGCACCCTGAGTACTGAGCATCGAGCACCCCGAGCACTAAGCACCCAGCACCCTGAACACTGAGCACCCAGCACCCCAAGCACTGAGCACCCAGCAACATGAGTACTGAGCACCCAGCACCCTGAGTACTGAGCACCCAGCACCCTGAGTACTGAGCACCCAGCACCCCGAACACTGAGCACCCAGCACCCTGAGTACTGAGCACCGAGCACCAAGAGTACTGAGCACCGAGCATCCTGAGCACTGAGCACCGAGCACCCCGAGCACTGAGCACCTAGCACCCTGAGTACTGAGCACCCAGAACCAAGAGTACTGAGCACCGAGCACCCCGAGCACTGAGCACCCAGCACCCTGAGTAATGAGCACCCAGCACCCCGAGTACTGAGCACCGAGCACCGTGAGTACTGAGCACCCAGCACCCTGAGTACTGAGCACCCAGCACCCTGAGCACTGAGCACAAAGCACGCTGAGTACTGAGCACTGAGCACCCTGAGTACTGAGCACCAAGGACCCTGAGCACTGAGCACCCAGCACGCTGAGTACTGAGCGCTGAGCACCCTGAGTACTGAGCACCGAGCACCCTGAGTACTGAGCACCCAGCACCCTGAGCACTGAGCAGCCAGCACCCTGAGCACTGAGCACCCAGCTCCCCGGGCACTGAGCACCCAGCACCCTGAGCACTGAGCACCAAGCACCCCGAGTACTGAGCACCCAGCACCCTGAGTACTGAGCACCGAGCACCCCGAGCACTGAGCACCCAGCACCCCGAGCACTGAGAACCCAGCACCCCGAGAATTAGCACCCAGCACCCTGAGTACTGAGAACCGAGTACCCTCAGTACTGAGCACCCAGCACGCTGAGCACTGAGCACCCAGCACCCCGAGTACTGAGCAAACAGCACACCGAGCACTGAGCACCCAGCACCCCGAGAATGAGCACCCAGCACCCTGAGTACTGAGCACCCAGCACCCTGAGTACTGAGCACCATGAGGACTGAGCACCGATCACCCTGAGCACTGAGCACCCAGCACCCTGAGTACTGAGCACCCAGCACCCTGAGTACTGAGCACCGAGCACCCCGAGTACTGAGCACCCAGCACCCTGAGCACTGAGCACCTAGCAACCCGAGCACTGAGCACGCAGCACCCTGAGTACTGAGCACCCAGCACTCCGAGCCCTGAGCACACAGCACCCTGAGTACTGAGCACCCTGAGTACTGAGCACCTAGCACCCCGAGCACTGAGCACCCAGCACCCTGAGCACTGAGCACCCAGCACCCTGAGCACTGAGCACCCAGGACCCTGAGCACTGAGCACCCAGCACCCTGAGTACTGAGCACCCAACCTACTGAGCATCGAGCACCCCGAGCACTGAGCACCCAGCATTCTGAGTACTGAGCACCGAGCACCCCGAGTACTGAGCACCCAGCACCCTGAGCACTGAGCACCCAGCACCCTGAGTACTGAGCACCGAGAACCCTGAGTACTGAGCACCCAGCACCCCGCGCACTGAGCACCCTGAGTACTGAGCACTAAGCACCCTGAGCGCTGATCACCCAGCACCCCAAGCACGGAGCACCCAGGACACCCAGCACTTAGTACTGAGCACCCAGCACCCTGAGTACTGAGCACCGAGCTCCCCGAGCACTGAGCACCCTGAGTACTGAGCACCCAGCACCCCGATCACAGAGCACACAGCACCCTCAGCACTGAGCACCTAGCACCCCGAGCACTGAGCACCCAGCACCCTGAGTACTGAGCACACTGAGGACTGAGCACCGATCACCCTGAGCACTGAGCACTCAGCACCCTGAGTACTGAGCACCCAGCACCCTGAGTACTGAGCACCCAGCACCCTGAGCACTGAGCACGCAGCACCCTCAGTACTGAGCACCCAGCACCCTGAGTACTGAGCACTGAGCACCCCGAGTACTGAGCACCCAGCACCCCGAGCACTAAGCACCCAGCACCCTGAACACTGAGCACCCAGCACCCCAAGCACTGAGCACCCAGCAACCTGAGTACTGAGCACCCAGCACCCTGAGTACTGCGCACCCAGCACCCTAAGTACTGAGCACCCAGCACCCCGAGCACTGAGCACCCAGCACCCTGAGTACTGAGCACCGAGCACCAAGAGTACTGAGCACCGAGCATCCTGAGCACTGAGCACCGAGCACCCCGAGCACTGAGCACCTAGCACCCTGAGTACTGAGCACCCAGAACCAAGAGTACTGAGCACCGAGCACCCCGAGCACTGAGCACCCAGCACCCTGAGTAATGAGCACACAGCACCCCGAGTACTGAGCACCGAGCACCGTGAGTACTGAGCACCCAGCACCCTGAGTACTGAGCACCCAGCACCCTGAGCACTGAGCACAAAGCACGCTGAGTACTGAGCACTGAGCACCCTGAGTACTGAGCACCAAGGACCCTGAGCACTGAGCACCCAGCACGCTGAGTACTGAGCGCTGAGCACCCTGAGTACTGAGCACCGAGCACCCTGAGTACTGAGCACCCAGCACCCTGAGCACTGAGCAGCCAGCACCCTGAGCACTGAGCACCCAGCTCCCCGAGCACTGAGCACCCAGCACCCTGAGCACTGAGCACCCAGCACCCCGAGTACTGAGCACCCAGCACCCTGATTACTGAGCACCGAGCACCCCGAGCACTGAGCACCCAGCACCCCGAGCACTGAGAACCCAGCACCCCGAGAATTAGCACCCAGCACCCTGAGTACTGAGAACCGAGTACCCTCAGTACTGAGCACCCAGCACGCTGAGCACTGAGCACCCAGCACCCCGAGTGCTGAGCAAACAGCACACCGAGCACTGAGCACCCAGCACCCCGAGAATGAGCACCCAGCACCCTGAGTACTGAGCACCCAGCACCCTGAGTACTGAGCACCGAGCACCCCGAGTACTGAGCACCCAGCACCCTGAGCACTGAGCACCCAGCACCCTGAGTACTGAGCACCGAGAACCCTGGGTACTGAGCACCCAGCACCCTGAGCACTGAGCACCCTGAGGACTGAGCACCGATCACCCTGAGCACTGAGCACCCAGCACCCTCAGTACTGAGCACCCAGCACCCTGAGTACTGAGCACCGAGCACCCCGAGTACTGAGCACCCAGCACCCTGAGCACTGAGCACCTAGCAACCCGAGCACTGAGCACGCAGCACCCTGAGTACTGAGCACCCAGCACCCCGAGCCCTGAGCACACAGCACCCTGAGTACTGAGCACCCTGAGTACTGAGCACCTAGCACCCCGAGCACTGAGCACCCAGCACCCTGAGCACTGAGCACCCTGCACCCTGAGTACTGAGCATCAAGCACCCTGAGCACTGAGCACCCAGCACCCTGAGCACTGAGCACCCAGGACCCTGAGCACTGAGCACCCAGCACCCTGAGTACTGAGCACCCAACCTACTGAGCATCGAGCACCCCGAGCACTGAGCACCCTGAGTACTGAGCACCCAGCACCCCGATCACAGAGCACACAGCACCCTCAGCACTGAGCACCCAGCACCCCGAGCACTGAGCACCCAGCACCCTGAGTACTGAGCACACTGAGGACTGAGCACCGATCACCCTGAGCACTGAGCACCCAGCACCCTGAGTACTGAGCACCCAGCACCCTGAGTACTGAGCACCCAGCACCCTGAGCACTGAGCACGCAGCACCCTGAGTACTGAGCACCCAGCACCCTGAGTACTGAGCACCCAGCACCCTGAGTACTGAGCACCCTGAGTAATGAGCACCGAGCTCCCCGAGCACTGAGCACCCTGAGTACTGAGCACCCAGCACCCCGATCACAGAGCACACAGCACCCTCAGCACTGAGCACCCAGCACCCCGAGCACTGAGCACCCAGCACCCTGAGTACTGAGCACACTGAGGACTGAGCACCGATCACCCTGAGCACTGAGCACCCAGCACCCTGAGTACTGAGCACCCAGCACCCTGAGTACTGAGCACCCAGCACCCTGAGCACTGAGCACGCAGCACCCTGAGTACTGAGCACCCAGCACCCTGAGTACTGAGCACCCAGCACCCTGAGTACTGAGCACCCAGCACCCTGAGTACTGAGCACCCAGCAGCCAACATACTGAGCATCGAGCACCCCGAGCACTGAGCACCCAGCACCCTGAGTACTGAGCACCGAGCACCCCGAGTACTGAGCACCCAGCACCCTGAGCACTGAGCACCCAGCACCCTGAGTACTGAGCACCCAGAACCCTGCGTACTGAGCACCCAGCACCCCGAGCACTGAGCACCCTGAGTACTGAGCACTAAGCACCCTGAGTGCTGAGCACCCAGCACCCCAAGCACGGAGCACCCAGGACCCCGAGCACTGAGTACTGAGCACCCAGCACCCTGAGTACTGAGCACCGACCTCCCCGAGCACTGAGCACCCTGAGTACTGAGCACCCAGCACCCCGATCACAGAGCACACAGCATCCTCAGCACTGAGCACCCAGCACCCCGAGCACTGAGCACCCAGCACCCTGAGTACTGAGCACACTGAGGACTGAGCACCGATCACCCTGAGCACTGAGCACCCAGCACCCTGAGTACTGAGCACCCAGCACCCTGAGTACTGAGCACCCAGCACCCTGAGCACTGAGCACGCAGCACCCTGAGTACTGAGCACCCAGCACCCTGAGTACTGAGCACCCAGCACCCTGAGTACTGAGCACCCAGCACCCCGAGCACTGAGCACCCAGCACCCTGAGTACTGAGCACCGAGCACCAAGAGTACTGAGCACCGAGCATCCTGAGCACTGAGCACCGAGCACCCCGAGCACTGAGCACCTAGCACCCTGAGTACTGAGCACCCAGAACCAAGAGTACTGAGCACCGAGCACCCCGAGCACTGAGCACCCAGCACCCTGAGTAATGACCACCCAGCACCCCGAGTACTGAGCACCGAGCACCGTGAGTACTGAACACCCAGCACCCTGAGTACTGAGCACCCAGCACCCTGAGCACTGAGCACAAAGCACGCTGAGTACTGAGCACTGAGCACCCTGAGTACTGAGCACCAAGGACCCTGAGCACTGAGCACCCAGCACGCTGAGTACTGAGCGCTGAGCACCCTGAGTACTGAGCACCGAGCACCCTGAGTACTGAGCACCCAGCACCCTGAGCACTGAGCAGCCAGCACCCTGAGCACTGAGCACCCAGCTCCCCGGGCACTGAGCACCCAGCACCCTGAGCACTGAGCACCAAGCACCCCGAGTACTGAGCACCCAGCACCCTGAGTACTGAGCACCGAGCACCCCGAGCACTGAGCACCCAGCACCCCGAGCACTGAGAACCCAGCACCCCGAGAATTAGCACCCAGCACCCTGAGTACTGAGAACCGAGTACCCTCAGTACTGAGCACCCAGCACGCTGAGCACTGAGCACCCAGCACCCCGAGTACTGAGCAAACAGCACACCGAGCACTGAGCACCCAGCACCCCGAGAATGAGCACCCAGCACCCTGAGTACTGAGCACCCAGCACCCTGAGTACTGAGCACCATGAGGACTGAGCACCGATCACCCTGAGCACTGAGCACCCAGCACCCTGAGTACTGAGCACCCAGCACCCTGAGTACTGAGCACCGAGCACCCCGAGTACTGAGCACCCAGCACCCTGAGCACTGAGCACCTAGCAACCCGAGCACTGAGCACGCAGCACCCTGAGTACTGAGCACCCAGCACTCCGAGCCCTGAGCACACAGCACCCTGAGTACTGAGCACCCTGAGTACTGAGCACCTAGCACCCCGAGCACTGAGCACCCAGCACCCTGAGCACTGAGCACCCAGCACCCTGAGCACTGAGCACCCAGGACCCTGAGCACTGAGCACCCAGCACCCTGAGTACTGAGCACCCAACCTACTGAGCATCGAGCACCCCGAGCACTGAGCACCCAGCATTCTGAGTACTGAGCACCGAGCACCCCGAGTACTGAGCACCCAGCACCCTGAGCACTGAGCACCCAGCACCCTGAGTACTGAGCACCGAGAACCCTGAGTACTGAGCACCCAGCACCCCGCGCACTGAGCACCCTGAGTACTGAGCACTAAGCACCCTGAGCGCTGATCACCCAGCACCCCAAGCACGGAGCACCCAGGACACCCAGCACTTAGTACTGAGCACCCAGCACCCTGAGTACTGAGCACCGAGCTCCCCGAGCACTGAGCACCCTGAGTACTGAGCACCCAGCACCCCGATCACAGAGCACACAGCACCCTCAGCACTGAGCACCTAGCACCCCGAGCACTGAGCACCCAGCACCCTGAGTACTGAGCACACTGAGGACTGAGCACCGATCACCCTGAGCACTGAGCACTCAGCACCCTGAGTACTGAGCACCCAGCACCCTGAGTACTGAGCACCCAGCACCCTGAGCACTGAGCACGCAGCACCCTGAGTACTGAGCACCCAGCACCCTGAGTACTGAGCACTGAGCACCCCGAGTACTGAGCACCCAGCACCCCGAGCACTAAGCACCCAGCACCCTGAACACTGAGCACCCAGCACCCCAAGCACTGAGCACCCAGCAACCTGAGTACTGAGCACCCAGCACCCTGAGTACTGAGCACCCAGCACCCTGAGTACTGAGCACCCAGCACCCCGAGCACTGAGCACCCAGCACCCTGAGTACTGAGCACCGAGCACCAAGAGTACTGAGCACCGAGCATCCTGAGCACTGAGCACCGAGCACCCCGAGCACTGAGCACCTAGCACCCTGAGTACTGAGCACCCAGAACCAAGAGTACTGAGCACCGAGCACCCCGAGCACTGAGCACCCAGCACCCTGAGTAATGAGCACACAGCACCCCGAGTACTGAGCACCGAGCACCGTGAGTACTGAGCACCCAGCACCCTGAGTACTGAGCACCCAGCACCCTGAGCACTGAGCACAAAGCACGCTGAGTACTGAGCACTGAGCACCCTGAGTACTGAGCACCAAGGACCCTGAGCACTGAGCACCCAGCACGCTGAGTACTGAGCGCTGAGCACCCTGAGTACTGAGCACCGAGCACCCTGAGTACTGAGCACCCAGCACCCTGAGCACTGAGCAGCCAGCACCCTGAGCACTGAGCACCCAGCTCCCCGAGCACTGAGCACCCAGCACCCTGAGCACTGAGCACCCAGCACCCCGAGTACTGAGCACCCAGCACCCTGATTACTGAGCACCGAGCACCCCGAGCACTGAGCACCCAGCACCCCGAGCACTGAGAACCCAGCACCCCGAGAATTAGCACCCAGCACCCTGAGTACTGAGAACCGAGTACCCTCAGTACTGAGCACCCAGCACGCTGAGCACTGAGCACCCAGCACCCCGAGTACTGAGCAAACAGCACACCGAGCACTGAGCACCCAGCACCCCGAGAATGAGCACCCAGCACCCTGAGTACTGAGCACCCAGCACCCTGAGTACTGAGCACCGAGCACCCCGAGTACTGAGCACCCAGCAACCTGAGCACTGAGCACCCAGCACCCTGAGTACTGAGCACCGAGAACCCTGGGTACTGAGCACCCAGCACCCTGAGCACTGAGCACCCTGAGGACTGAGCACCGATCACCCTGAGCACTGAGCACCCAGCACCCTCAGTACTGAGCACCCAGCACCCTGAGTACTGAGCACCGAGCACCCCGAGTACTGAGCACCCAGCACCCTGAGCACTGAGCACCTAGCAACCCGAGCACTGAGCACGCAGCACCCTGAGTACTGAGCACCCAGCACCCCGAGCCCTGAGCACACAGCACCCTGAGTACTGAGCACCCTGAGTACTGAGCACCTAGCACCCCGAGCACTGAGCACCCAGCACCCTGAGCACTGAGCACCCTGCACCCTGAGTACTGAGCATCAAGCACCCTGAGCACTGAGCACCCAGCACCCTGAGCACTGAGCACCCAGGACCCTGAGCACTGAGCACCCAGCACCCTGAGTACTGAGCACCCAACCTACTGAGCATCGAGCACCCCGAGCACTGAGCACCCTGAGTACTGAGCACCCAGCACCCCGATCACAGAGCACACAGCACCCTCAGCACTGAGCACCCAGCACCCCGAGCACTGAGCACCCAGCACCCTGAGTACTGAGCACACTGAGGACTGAGCACCGATCACCCTGAGCACTGAGCACCCAGCACCCTGAGTACTGAGCACCCAGCACCCTGAGTACTGAGCACCCAGCACCCTGAGCACTGAGCACGCAGCACCCTGAGTACTGAGCACCCAGCACCCTGAGTACTGAGCACCCAGCACCCTGAGTACTGAGCACCCTGAGTACTGAGCACCGAGCTCCCCGAGCACTGAGCACCCTGAGTACTGAGCACCCAGCACCCCGATCACAGAGCACACAGCACCCTCAGCACTGAGCACCCAGCACCCCGAGCACTGAGCACCCAGCACCCTGAGTACTGAGCACACTGAGGACTGAGCACCGATCACCCTGAGCACTGAGCACCCAGCACCCTGAGTACTGAGCACCCAGCACCCTGAGTACTGAGCACCCAGCACCCTGAGCACTGAGCACGCAGCACCCTGAGTACTGAGCACCCAGCACCCTGAGTACTGAGCACCCAGCACCCTGAGTACTGAGCACCCAGCACCCTGAGTACTGAGCACCCAGCAGCCAACATACTGAGCATCGAGCACCCCGAGCACTGAGCACCCAGCACCCTGAGTACTGAGCACCGAGCACCCCGAGTACTGAGCACCCAGCACCCTGAGCACTGAGCACCCAGCACCCTGAGTACTGAGCACCCAGAACCCTGCGTACTGAGCACCCAGCACCCCGAGCACTGAGCACCCTGAGTACTGAGCACTAAGCACCCTGAGTGCTGAGCACCCAGCACCCCAAGCACGGAGCACCCAGGACCCCGAGCACTGAGTACTGAGCACCCAGCACCCTGAGTACTGAGCACCGACCTCCCCGAGCACTGAGCACCCTGAGTACTGAGCACCCAGCACCCCGATCACAGAGCACACAGCATCCTCAGCACTGAGCACCCAGCACCCCGAGCACTGAGCACCCAGCACCCTGAGTACTGAGCACACTGAGGACTGAGCACCGATCACCCTGAGCACTGAGCACCCAGCACCCTGAGTACTGAGCACCCAGCACCCTGAGTACTGAGCACCCAGCACCCTGAGCACTGAGCACGCAGCACCCTGAGTACTGAGCACCCAGCACCCTGAGTACTGAGCACCCAGCACCCTGAGTACTGAGCACCCAGCACCCCGAGCACTGAGCACCCAGCACCCTGAGTACTGAGCACCGAGCACCAAGAGTACTGAGCACCGAGCATCCTGAGCACTGAGCACCGAGCACCCCGAGCACTGAGCACCTAGCACCCTGAGTACTGAGCACCCAGAACCAAGAGTACTGAGCACCGAGCACCCCGAGCACTGAGCACCCAGCACCCTGAGTAATGACCACCCAGCACCCCGAGTACTGAGCACCGAGCACCGTGAGTACTGAACACCCAGCACCCTGAGTACTGAGCACCCAGCACCCTGAGCACTGAGCACAAAGCACGCTGAGTACTGAGCACTGAGCACCCTGAGTACTGAGCACCAAGGACCCTGAGCACTGAGCACCCAGCACGCTGAGTACTGAGCGCTCAGCACCCTGAGTACTGAGCACCGAGCACCCTGAGTACTGAGCACCCAGCACCCTGAGCACTGAGCAGCCAGCACCCTGAGCACTGAGCACCCAGCTCCCCGGGCACTGAGCACCCAGCACCCTGAGCACTGAGCACCAAGCACCCCGAGTACTGAGCACCCAGCACCCTGAGTACTGAGCACCGAGCACCCCGAGCACTGAGCACCCAGCACCCCGAGCACTGAGAACCCAGCACCCCGAGAATTAGCACCCAGCACCCTGAGTACTGAGAACCGAGTACCCTCAGTACTGAGCACCCAGCACGCTGAGCACTGAGCACCCAGCACCCCGAGTACTGAGCAAACAGCACACCGAGCACTGAGCACCCAGCACCCCGAGAATGAGCACCCAGCACCCTGAGTACTGAGCACCCAGCACCCTGAGTACTGAGCACCATGAGGACTGAGCACCGATCACCCTGAGCACTGAGCACCCAGCACCCTGAGTACTGAGCACCCAGCACCCTGAGTACTGAGCACCGAGCACCCCGAGTACTGAGCACCCAGCACCCTGAGCACTGAGCACCTAGCAACCCGAGCACTGAGCACGCAGCACCCTGAGTACTGAGCACCCAGCACTCCGAGCCCTGAGCACACAGCACCCTGAGTACTGAGCACCCTGAGTACTGAGCACCTAGCACCCCGAGCACTGAGCACCCAGCACCCTGAGCACTGAGCACCCAGCACCCTGAGCACTGAGCACCCAGGACCCTGAGCACTGAGCACCCAGCACCCTGAGTACTGAGCACCCAACCTACTGAGCATCGAGCACCCCGAGCACTGAGCACCCAGCATTCTGAGTACTGAGCACCGAGCACCCCGAGTACTGAGCACCCAGCACCCTGAGCACTGAGCACCCAGCACCCTGAGTACTGAGCACCGAGAACCCTGAGTACTGAGCACCCAGCACCCCGCGCACTGAGCACCCTGAGTACTGAGCACTAAGCACCCTGAGCGCTGATCACCCAGCACCCCAAGCACGGAGCACCCAGGACACCCAGCACTTAGTACTGAGCACCCAGCACCCTGAGTACTGAGCACCGAGCTCCCCGAGCACTGAGCACCCTGAGTACTGAGCACCCAGCACCCCGATCACAGAGCACACAGCACCCTCAGCACTGAGCACCTAGCACCCCGAGCACTGAGCACCCAGCACCCTGAGTACTGAGCACACTGAGGACTGAGCACCGATCACCCTGAGCACTGAGCACTCAGCACCCTGAGTACTGAGCACCCAGCACCCTGAGTACTGAGCACCCAGCACCCTGAGCACTGAGCACGCAGCACCCTGAGTACTGAGCACCCAGCACCCTGAGTACTGAGCACTGAGCACCCCGAGTACTGAGCACCCAGCACCCCGAGCACTAAGCACCCAGCACCCTGAACACTGAGCACCCAGCACCCCAAGCACTGAGCACCCAGCAACCTGAGTACTGAGCACCCAGCACCCTGAGTACTGAGCACCCAGCACCCTGAGTACTGAGCACCCAGCACCCCGAGCACTGAGCACCCAGCACCCTGAGTACTGAGCACCGAGCACCAAGAGTACTGAGCACCGAGCATCCTGAGCACTGAGCACCGAGCACCCCGAGCACTGAGCACCTAGCACCCTGAGTACTGAGCACCCAGAACCAAGAGTACTGAGCACCGAGCACCCCGAGCACTGAGCACCCAGCACCCCTGAGTAATGAGCACACAGCACCCCGAGTACTGAGCACCGAGCACCGTGAGTACTGAGCACCCAGCACCCCTGAGTACTGAGCACCCAGCACCCTGAGCACTGAGCACAAAGCACGCTGAGTACTGAGCACTGAGCACCCTGAGTACTGAGCACCAAGGACCCTGAGCACTGAGCACCCAGCACGCTGAGTACTGAGCGCTGAGCACCCTGAGTACTGAGCACCGAGCACCCTGAGTACTGAGCACCCAGCACCCTGAGCACTGAGCAGCCAGCACCCTGAGCACTGAGCACCCAGCTCCCCGAGCACTGAGCACCCAGCACCCTGAGCACTGAGCACCCAGCACCCCGAGTACTGAGCACCCAGCACCCTGATTACTGAGCACCGAGCACCCCGAGCACTGAGCACCCAGCACCCCGAGCACTGAGAACCCAGCACCCCGAGAATTAGCACCCAGCACCCTGAGTACTGAGAACCGAGTACCCTCAGTACTGAGCACCCAGCACGCTGAGCACTGAGCACCCAGCACCCCGAGTACTGAGCAAACAGCACACCGAGCACTGAGCACCCAGCACCCCGAGAATGAGCACCCAGCACCCTGAGTACTGAGCACCCAGCACCCTGAGTACTGAGCACCGAGCACCCCGAGTACTGAGCACCCAGCACCCTGAGCACTGAGCACCCAGCACCCTGAGTACTGAGCACCGAGAACCCTGGGTACTGAGCACCCAGCACCCTGAGCACTGAGCACCCTGAGGACTGAGCACCGATCACCCTGAGCACTGAGCACCCAGCACCCTCAGTACTGAGCACCCAGCACCCTGAGTACTGAGCACCGAGCACCCCGAGTACTGAGCACCCAGCACCCTGAGCACTGAGCACCTAGCAACCCGAGCACTGAGCACGCAGCACCCTGAGTACTGAGCACCCAGCACCCCGAGCCCTGAGCACACAGCACCCTGAGTACTGAGCACCCTGAGTACTGAGCACCTAGCACCCCCGAGCACTGAGCACCCAGCACCCTGAGCACTGAGCACCCTGCACCCTGAGTACTGAGCATCAAGCACCCTGAGCACTGAGCACCCAGCACCCTGAGCACTGAGCACCCAGGACCCTGAGCACTGAGCACCCAGCACCCTGAGTACTGAGCACCCAACCTACTGAGCATCGAGCACCCCCGAGCACTGAGCACCCTGAGTACTGAGCACCCAGCACCCCGATCACAGAGCACACAGCACCCTCAGCACTGAGCACCCAGCACCCCGAGCACTGAGCACCCAGCACCCTGAGTACTGAGCACACTGAGGACTGAGCACCGATCACCCTGAGCACTGAGCACCCAGCACCCTGAGTACTGAGCACCCAGCACCCTGAGTACTGAGCACCCAGCACCCTGAGCACTGAGCACGCAGCACCCCTGAGTACTGAGCACCCAGCACCCTGAGTACTGAGCACCCAGCACCCTGAGTACTGAGCACCCCTGAGTACTGAGCACCGAGCTCCCCGAGCACTGAGCACCCTGAGTACTGAGCACCCAGCACCCCGATCACAGAGCACACAGCACCCTCAGCACTGAGCACCCAGCACCCCGAGCACTGAGCACCCAGCACCCTGAGTACTGAGCACACTGAGGACTGAGCACCGATCACCCTGAGC
The DNA here is from genome assembly GCF_018167655.1 of Microtus oregoni. Classification (NCBI taxonomy): domain Eukaryota; kingdom Metazoa; phylum Chordata; class Mammalia; order Rodentia; family Cricetidae; genus Microtus; species Microtus oregoni. The sequence goes on from NW_024543366.1 coordinate 228,721, forward strand.
ACTGAGCACCCAGCACCCTGAGTACTGAGCACCCAGCACCCTGAGTACTGAGCACCCAGCACCCTGAGCACTGAGCACGCAGCACCCTGAGTACTGAGCACCCAGCACCCTGAGTACTGAGCACCCAGCACCCTGAGTACTGAGCACCCAGCACCCTGAGTACTGAGCACCCAGCAGCCAACATACTGAGCATCGAGCACCCCGAGCACTGAGCACCCAGCACCCTGAGTACTGAGCACCGAGCACCCCGAGTACTGAGCACCCAGCACCCTGAGCACTGAGCACCCAGCACCCTGAGTACTGAGCACCCAGAACCCTGCGTACTGAGCACCCAGCACCCCGAGCACTGAGCACCCTGAGTACTGAGCACTAAGCACCCTGAGTGCTGAGCACCCAGCACCCCAAGCACGGAGCACCCAGGACCCCGAGCACTGAGTACTGAGCACCCCAGCACCCTGAGTACTGAGCACGACCTCCCCGAGCACTGAGCACCCCTGAGTACTGAGCACCCAGCACCCCGATCACAGAGCACACAGCATCCTCAGCACTGAGCACCCAGCACCCCGAGCACTGAGCACCCAGCACCCTGAGTACTGAGCACACTGAGGACTGAGCACCGATCACCCTGAGCACTGAGCACCAGCACCCTGAGTACTGAGCACCCCCAGCACCCTGAGTACTGAGCACCCAGCACCCTGAGCACTGAGCACGCAGCACCCTGAGTACTGAGCACCCAGCACCCTGAGTACTGAGCACCCCAGCACCCTGAGTACTGAGCACCCAGCACCCCGAGCACTGAGCACCCCAGCACCCTGAGTACTGAGCACCGAGCACCAAGAGTACTGAGCACCGAGCATCCTGAG